>NW_018745040.1:0-67606 GCF_001683475.1 Chenopodium quinoa | reverse complement strand
ATTTGATTCAATTAGCTTAGTTTGAATGTGTTTGACTTTCATTTGATTCAATTAGCTTTGTTGAATGTATTTGACTCATTTGATTCAATTAGCTTTGTTTGAATGTTTGACTTTTATTTGATTCAATTAGCTTTGTAGAATGTATTTGACTCTCATTGATTCAAATAGCTTTGTTTGAATGCGTTTAACTTTCATTTGATTCAATTAGCTTTGTAGAATACATTTCACTTTAATTTAATTTAAACAACTTTGTTTGAATGTGTTAGACTTTCATTTGACTCAAATAGCTTTATTTGATTGCGTTTGACTTTCATTTGATACAATTAGCTTTGTAAAACGAATTTGACTTTCATTTTATTCAAATAGCTTTGTTTGAATGTGTTTGACTTTCATTTGATTCAATTAGCTTTGTAGAATGTGTTTGACTTTAATTTGAGTCAAATAAACTTTGTTTGACTGTGTTTGACTTTCATTTGTTTCAATTTGCTTTGTAGAATGTATTTGACTTTCATTTTCTTCAAATAGCTTTGTTTGAATGTGTTTGACTTTCATTTGATTCAATTAGCTTTTTAGAATGTATTTGACATTCATTTAATTAAAATAGCTTTGTTTGAATGTGTTTGACTTTCATTTGATTCAATTAGCTTTGTTTCAATGTCTTTGACTTTCATTTGATTCAATTAGCTTTGTAGAATGTATTTGACTTTCAATTGATTCAAATAGCTTTGTTTGAATGTGTTTGACTTTCATTTGATTCAATTAGCTTTGTAGAATGTATTTTACTGTCATTTGATTCAAATAACTTTATTTGAATGTGTTTTGAATTTCATTTAATTCAATTTGCTTTGTAGAATGCATTTCACTTTCATTTGATTTATATAGCTTTGTTTGAATGTGTTTGACTTTCATTTGATTCAATTAGCTTTGTTTGAATGTGTTTGACTTTCATTTGATTCAATTAGCTTTGTAGAATGTATTTGACTTTCATTTGATTCATATAGCTTTGTTTTGAATGTGTTTTGACTTACATTTGATTGAATTAGCTTTGTAGAATGTGTTTGACTGTCATTTGATTCAAATAGCTTTGTTTGAATGTGTTTGAATTTCATTTAGATTAATTTGCTTTGTAGAATGCATTTCACTTTCATTTGATTTATATAGCTTTGTTTGAATGTGTTTGACTTTCATTTAAATTAAAAAGCTTTTTTTGAATGTGTTTGACTCTCATTTGATTCAATTAGCTTTGTTTGAATGTGTTTGACTTTCATTAGATTCAAATAGCTTTGTTTGACTGTGTTTGACATTCATTTAATTAAAATAGCTTTGTTTGAATGTGTTTGACTTTCATTTGATTCAATTAGTTTGTTTGAATGTGTTTGACTTTCATTTGATTCAATTAGCTTTGTAGAATGTATTTGACTTTCATTTGATTCAAATAGCTTTGTTTGAATGTGTTTGACTTTCATTTTGATTCAATTAGCTTTGTAGAATGTGTTTGACTGTCATTTGATTCAAATAGCTTTGTTTGAAAGTGTTTGAATTTCATTTAGATTAATTTGCTTTGTAGAATGCATTTCACTTTCATTTGATTTATATAGCTTTGTTTGAATGTGTTTGACTTTCATTTAAATTAAAAAGCTTTTTTTGAATGTGTTTGACTTTCATTTGATTTAAAAGGCTTTGTTTGAATGTGTTTGACTTTCATTTGATTCAATTAGCTTTGTAGAATGTATTTTACTTTTATTTGATTTAATTAGCTTTGTTTGAATTTATTTGACTCTCCTTTGATTCAAATAGCTTTGTTTGAATGTGTTTGACTTTCATTAGATTCAATTAGCTTTGTAGAATGTATTTGACTTTCATTTGATTCAAATAGCTTTATTTGAATGCGTTAGACTTTCATTTGATTCAATTAGCTTTGTAGAATGTATTTGACTTTCATTTGATTCAAAATCTTTGTTTGAATGTGTATGACTTTCATTTGATTCAATTAGCTTTGTTTGAATGTGTTTGACTTTAATTTAATTCAATTAGCTTTGTAGAATGTATTAGACTTTTATTTGATTTAATTAGCTTTTGTTTTAATGTATTTGACTCTCATTTGATTCAAATAGCTTTGTTTGAATGTGTTTGACTTTCATTTGATTCAAATAGCTTTGTTTAAATGTGTTTTACTTTCATTTGATTCAATTAGCTTGGTAGAATGTATTTGGCTTTCATTTGATTAAAATAGCTTTGTTTGAATGTGCTTGACTTTCATTTGATTCAATTAGCTTTGTTTGAATGTGTTTGACTTTCATTTGATTCAATTAGCTTTGTTGAATGTATTTGACTCTCATTTGATTCAATTAGCTTTGTTTTGAATATGTTTGACTTTCATTTGATTCAATTAGCTTTGTAGAATGTATTTGACTCTCATTTGATTCAAATAGCTTTATTTGAATGCGTTTAACTTTCATTTTATTCAATTAGCTTTGTAGAATGTATTTGACTTTCATTTTCTTCAAATAGCTTTGTTTGAATGTGTTTGACTTTCATTTGATTCAATTAGCTTTGTAGAATGTATTTGACATTCATTTAATTAAAATAGCTTTGTTTGAATGTGTTTGACTGTCATTTTATTCAATTAGCTTTGTTTGAATGTGTTTGACTTTAATTTAAACAACTTTGTTTGAATGTGTTTGACTTTCATTTGACTCAAACAACTTTATTTGATTGCGTTTGACTTTCATTTTGATACAATTAGCTTTGTAGAACGTAGTTGACTTACATTTGATTCAAATAGCTTTGTTTGAATGTGTTTGACTTTCATTTGATTCAATTAGCTTTGTAGAATGTATTTGACTTTCATTTGAGTCAAATAACTTTGTTTGACTGTGTTTGACTTTCATTTGATTCAATTAGCTTTGTAGAATGTATTTTACTGTCATTTGATTCAAATAGCTTTATTTGAATGTGTTTGAATTTCATTTAATTCAATTTGCTTTGTAGAATGCATTTCACTTTCATTTGATTTATATAGCTTTGTTTGAATGTGTTTGACTTTCATTTAAATTAAAAAGCTTTTTTTGAATGTGTTTGACTTTCATTTGATTTAAAAGGCTTTGTTTGAATGTGTTTGACTTTCATTTGATTCAATTAGCTTTGTAGAATGTATTTTACTTTTATTTGATTTAATTAGCTTTGTTTAAATTTATTTGACTCTCCTTTGATTCAAATTGCTTTGTTTGAATGAGTTTGACTTTCATTTGATTCAATTAGCTTTGTAGAATGTATTTGACTTTCATTTGATTCAAATAGCTTTATTTGAATGTGTTTGACTTTCATTTAATTCAATTAGCTTTGTAGAATGTATTTGACTTTCATTTGATACAAAATCTTTGTTTGAATGTGTTTGATTTTCATTTGATTCAATTAGCTTTGTTTGAATGTGTTTGACTTTAATTTAATTCAATTAGCTTTGTAGAATGTATTAGACTTTTATTTGATTTAATTAGCTTTGTTTTAATGTATTTGACTCTCATTTTATTAAAATAGCTTTGTTTGAATGTGTTTGACTTTCATTTGATTCAAATAGCTTTGTTTGAATGTGTTTGACTTTCATTTGATTCAATTAGCTTTGTAGAATGTAATTGACTTTCATTCGATTAAAATAGCATTGTTTTAATGTGCTTGACTTTCATTTGATTCAATTAGCTTTGTTTGAATGTGTTTGACTTTCAATTGATTCAAATAGCTTTGTTTGAATGTGTTTGACTTTCATTTGATTCAATTAGCTTTGTAGAATGTATTTTACTGTCATTTGATTCAAATAGCTTTGTTTGAATGTGTTTGAATTTCATTTAATTCAATTTGCTTTGTAGAATGCATTTCACTTTCATTTGATTTATATAGCTTTGTTTGAATGTGTTTGACTTTCATTTAAATTAAAAAGCTTTTTTTGAATGTGTTTGACTTTCATTTGATTTAAAAGGCTTTGTTTGAATGTGTTTGACTTTCATTTGATTCAATTAGCTTTGTAGAATGTATTTTACTTTTATTTGATTTAATTAGCTTTGTTTGAATTTATTTGACTCTCCTTTGATTCAAATAGCTTTGTTTGAATGTGTTTGACTTTCATTTGATTCAATTAGCTTTGTAGAATGTATTTGACTTTCAATTGATTCAAATAGCTTTGTTTGAATGTGTTTGACTTTCATTTGATTCAATTAGCTTTGTAGAATGTATTTTACTGTCATTTGATTCAAATAGCTTTATTTGAATGTGTTTGAATTTCATTTAATTCAATTTGCTTTGTAGAATGCATTTCACTTTCATTTGATTTATATAGCTTTGTTTGAATGTGTTTGACTTTCATTTAAATTAAAAAGCTTTTTTTGAATGTGTTTGACTTTCATTTGATTTAAAAGGCTTTGTTTGAATGTGTTTGACTTTCATTTGATTCAATTAGCTTTGTAGAATGTATTTTACTTTTATTTGATTTAATTAGCTTTGTTTAAATTTATTTGACTCTCCTTTGATTCAAATTGCTTTGTTTGAATGAGTTTGACTTTCATTTGATTCAATTAGCTTTGTAGAATGTATTTGACTTTCATTTGATTCAAATAGCTTTATTTGAATGTGTTTGACTTTCATTTAATTCAATTAGCTTTGTAGAATGTATTTGACTTTCATTTGATACAAAATCTTTGTTTGAATGTGTTTTGATTTTCATTTGATTCAATTAGCTTTGTTTGAATGTGTTTGACTTTAATTTAATTCAATTAGCTTTGTAGAATGTATTAGACTTTTATTTGATTTAATTAGCTTTGTTTTAATGTATTTGACTCTCATTTTATTAAAATAGCTTTGTTTGAATGTGTTTGACTTTCATTTGATTCAAATAGCTTTGTTTGAATGTGTTTGACTTTCATTTGATTCAATTAGCTTTGTAGAATGTAATTGACTTTCATTCGATTAAAATAGCATTGTTTTAATGTGCTTGACTTTCATTTGATTCAATTAGCTTTGTTTGAATGTGTTTGACTTTCAATTGATTCAAATAGCTTTGTTTGAATGTGTTTGACTTTCATTTGATTCAATTAGCTTTGTAGAATGTATTTTACTGTCATTTGATTCAAATAGCTTTGTTTGAATGTGTTTGAATTTCATTTAATTCAATTTGCTTTGTAGAATGCATTTCACTTTCATTTGATTTATATAGCTTTGTTTGAATGTGTTTGACTTTCATTTAAATTAAAAAGCTTTTTTTGAATGTGTTTGACTTTCATTTGATTTAAAAGGCTTTGTTTGAATGTGTTTGACTTTCATTTGATTCAATTAGCTTTGTAGAATGTATTTTACTTTTATTTGATTTAATTAGCTTTGTTTGAATTTATTTGACTCTCCTTTGATTCAAATTGCTTTGTTTGAATGAGTTTGACTTTCATTTGATTCAATTAGCTTTGTAGAATGTATTTGACTTTCATTTGATTCAAATAGCTTTGTTTGAATGTGTTTGACTTTCATTTGATTCAAATAGCTTTGTTTGAATGTGTTTGACTTTCATTTGATTCAATTAGCTTTGTAGAATGTAATTGACTTTCATTCGATTAAAATAGCATTGTTTTAATGTGCTTGACTTTCATTTGATTCAATTAGCTTTGTTTGAATGTGTTTGACTTTCAATTGATTCAAATAGCTTTGTTTGAATGTGTTTGACTTTCATTTGATTCAATTAGCTTTGTAGAATGTATTTTACTGTCATTTGATTCAAATAGCTTTGTTTGAATGTGTTTGAATTTCATTTAATTCAATTTGCTTTGTAGAATGCATTTCACTTTCATTTGATTTATATAGCTTTGTTTGAATGTGTTTGACTTTCATTTAAATTAAAAAGCTTTTTTTTGAATGTGTTTGACTTTCATTTGATTTAAAAGGCTTTGTTTGAATGTGTTTGACTTTCATTTGATTCAATTAGCTTTGTAGAATGTATTTTACTTTTATTTGATTTAATTAGCTTTGTTTGAATTTATTTGACTCTCCTTTGATTCAAATTGCTTTGTTTGAATGAGTTTGACTTTCATTTGATTCAATTAGCTTTGTAGAATGTATTTGACTTTCATTTGATTCAAATAGCTTTATTTGAATGTGTTTGACTTTCATTTAATTCAATTAGCTTTGTAGAATGTATTTGACTTTCATTTGATACAAAATCTTTGTTTGAATGTGTTTGATTTTCATTTGATTCAATTAGCTTTGTTTGAATGTGTTTGACTTTAATTTAATTCAATTAGCTTTGTAGAATGTATTAGACTTTTATTTGATTTAATTAGCTTTGTTTTAATGTATTTGACTCTCATTTGATACAAATAGCATTGTTTGAATGTGTTTGACTTTCATTTGATTCAAATAGCTTTGTTTGAATGTGTTTTACTTTCATTTGATTCAATTAGATTTGTACAATGTATTTGACTTTCATTTGATTAAAATAGCTTTGTTTGAATGTGCTTGACTTTCATTTGATTCAATTAGCTTAGTTTGAATGTGTTTGACTTTCATTTGATTCAATTAGCTTTGTTGAATGTATTTGACTCTCATTTGATTCAATTAGCTTTGTTTGAATGTGTTTGACTTTTATTTGATTCAATTAGCTTTGTAGAATGTATTTGACTCTCATTGATTCAAATAGCTTTGTTTGAATGCGTTTAACTTTCATTTGATTCAATTAGCTTTGTAGAATACATTTCACTTTAATTTAATTTAAACAACTTTGTTTGAATGTGTTAGACTTTCATTTGACTCAAATAGCTTTATTTGATTGCGTTTGACTTTCATTTGATACAATTAGCTTTGTAAAACGAATTTGACTTTCATTTTATTCAAATAGCTTTGTTTGAATGTGTTTGACTTTCATTTGATTCAATTAGCTTTGTAGAATGTGTTTGACTTTAATTTGAGTCAAATAACTTTGTTTGACTGTGTTTGACTTTCATTTGTTTCAATTTGCTTTGTAGAATGTATTTGACTTTCATTTTCTTCAAATAGCTTTGTTTGAATGTGTTTGACTTTCATTTGATTCAATTAGCTTTTTAGAATGTATTTGACATTCATTTAATTAAAATAGCTTTGTTTGAATGTGTTTGACTTTCATTTGATTCAATTAGCTTTGTTTCAATGTCTTTGACTTTCATTTGATTCAATTAGCTTTGTAGAATGTATTTGACTTTCAATTGATTCAAATAGCTTTGTTTGAATGTGTTTGACTTTCATTTGATTCAATTAGCTTTGTAGAATGTATTTTACTGTCATTTGATTCAAATAACTTTATTTGAATGTGTTTGAATTTCATTTAATTCAATTTGCTTTGTAGAATGCATTTCACTTTCATTTGATTTATATAGCTTTGTTTGAATGTGTTTGACTTTCATTTGATTCAATTAGCTTTGTTTGAATGTGTTTGACTTTCATTTGATTCAATTAGCTTTGTAGAATGTATTTGACTTTCATTTGATTCATATAGCTTTGTTTGAATGTGTTTGACTTACATTTGATTGAATTAGCTTTGTAGAATGTGTTTGACTGTCATTTGATTCAAATAGCTTTGTTTGAATGTGTTTGAATTTCATTTAGATTAATTTGCTTTGTAGAATGCATTTCACTTTCATTTGATTTATATAGCTTTGTTTGAATGTGTTTGACTTTCATTTAAATTAAAAAGCTTTTTTTGAATGTGTTTGACTCTCATTTGATTCAATTAGCTTTGTTTGAATGTGTTTGACTTTCATTAGATTCAAATAGCTTTGTTTGACTGTGTTTGACATTCATTTAATTAAAATAGCTTTGTTTGAATGTGTTTGACTTTCATTTGATTCAATTAGTTTGTTTGAATGTGTTTGACTTTCATTTGATTCAATTAGCTTTGTAGAATGTATTTGACTTTCATTTGATTCAAATAGCTTTGTTTGAATGTGTTTGACTTTCATTTGATTGAATTAGCTTTGTAGAATGTGTTTGACTGTCATTTGATTCAAATAGCTTTGTTTGAATGTGTTTGAATTTCATTTAGATTAATTTGCTTTGTAGAATGCATTTCACTTTCATTTGATTTATATAGCTTTGTTTGAATGTGTTTGACTTTCATTTAAATTAAAAAGCTTTTTTTGAATGTGTTTGACTTTCATTTGATTTAAAAGGCTTTGTTTGAATGTGTTTGACTTTCATTTGATTCAATTAGCTTTGTAGAATGTATTTTACTTTTATTTGATTTAATTAGCTTTGTTTGAATTTATTTGACTCTCCTTTGATTCAAATAGCTTTGTTTGAATGTGTTTGACTTTCATTAGATTCAATTAGCTTTGTAGAATGTATTTGACTTTCATTTGATTCAAATAGCTTTATTTGAATGCGTTAGACTTTCATTTGATTCAATTAGCTTTGTAGAATGTATTTGACTTTCATTTGATTCAAAATCTTTGTTTGAATGTGTATGACTTTCATTTGATTCAATTAGCTTTGTTTGAATGTGTTTGACTTTAATTTAATTCAATTAGCTTTGTAGAATGTATTAGACTTTTATTTGATTTAATTAGCTTTGTTTTAATGTATTTGACTCTCATTTGATTCAAATAGCTTTGTTTGAATGTGTTTGACTTTCATTTGATTCAAATAGCTTTGTTTAAATGTGTTTTACTTTCATTTGATTCAATTAGCTTGGTAGAATGTATTTGGCTTTCATTTGATTAAAATAGCTTTGTTTGAATGTGCTTGACTTTCATTTGATTCAATTAGCTTTGTTTGAATGTGTTTGACTTTCATTTGATTCAATTAGCTTTGTTGAATGTATTTGACTCTCATTTGATTCAATTAGCTTTGTTTGAATATGTTTGACTTTCATTTGATTCAATTAGCTTTGTAGAATGTATTTGACTCTCATTTGATTCAAATAGCTTTATTTGAATGCGTTTAACTTTCATTTTATTCAATTAGCTTTGTAGAATGTATTTGACTTTCATTTTCTTCAAATAGCTTTGTTTGAATGTGTTTGACTTTCATTTGATTCAATTAGCTTTGTAGAATGTATTTGACATTCATTTAATTAAAATAGCTTTGTTTGAATGTGTTTGACTGTCATTTTATTCAATTAGCTTTGTTTGAATGTGTTTGACTTTAATTTAAACAACTTTGTTTGAATGTGTTTGACTTTCATTTGACTCAAACAACTTTATTTGATTGCGTTTGACTTTCATTTTGATACAATTAGCTTTGTAGAACGTAGTTGACTTACATTTGATTCAAATAGCTTTGTTTGAATGTGTTTGACTTTCATTTGATTCAATTAGCTTTGTAGAATGTATTTGACTTTCATTTGAGTCAAATAACTTTGTTTGACTGTGTTTGACTTTCATTTGTTTCAATTTGCTTTGTAGAATGTATTTGACTTTCATTTTCTTCAAATAGCTTTGTTTGAATGTGTTTGACTTTCATTTGATTCAATTAGCTTTGTAGAATGTATTTGACATTCATTTAATTAAAATAGCTTTGTTTGAATGTGTTTGACTGTCATTTTATTCAATTAGCTTTGTTTGAATGTGTTTGACTTTCATTTGATTCAATTAGCTTTGTTTGAATGTGTTTGAGTTTCATTTGATTCAATTAGCTTTGTAGAATGTAATTGACTTTCATTCGATTAAAATAGCTTTGTTTGAATGTGCTTGACTTTCATTTGATTCAATTAGCTTTGTTTGAATGTGTTTGACTTTCATTTGATTCAATTAGCTTTGTTGAATGTATTTGACATTCATTTGATTCAATTAGCTTTGTTTGAATGTGTTTGACTTTCATTTGAGTCAAATAGCTTTGTTTGAATGCGGTTAACTTTCATTTTATTCAATTATCTTTGTAGAATGCATTTCACTTTCATTTGATTTAAATAACTTTGTTTGAATGCGTTTGACTTTCATTTGATTCAAATAGGTTTATTTGAATGTGTTTGACTTTCATTTGTTACAAATAGCTTTGTTGAACGTATTTGACATTCATTCGATTAAAATAGCTTTGTTTGAATATGTTTGACTTTCATTTGATTCAATTAGCTTTAGTTGAATGTGTTTGACTTTCATTTGATTCAATTTGCTTTGTTGAATGTATTTGACTTTCAGTTGATTTAATTAGCTTTGTTGATGTGTAAGCAAGATGAGAACCTTGTTACAAAAGTACGTTTTAAGGGGTCTTAGTGAAATCGTTATTAGTGAAGGGGAGAATAGGGGAACACTCAACCCTAGTCTCGGATATAACAAAGGGGAACGCTCACCCTTTGCTTGGTGTAGTTAGGAATGGGGAACACTCAACCCACTCGTTCACTACGCAAGTTCCTAGGTTTGGGAACACTCTACCAAAACTAGCACTCTTCAAATTTGAGTTATCAAACTTGGACCTTAAAAATGACTAATTGCTAAGTCACGTTTAATCAACAAAACACAAGTGTTTAAGCAAATTTCTGGATGCCCTTTCATTCATGCATAGTACACTATTTATAGTAGTGTATAAGTTACATAAAGGAACATAGGATTCCCTTCTACAATTTTAATGATCATCCATCACTTGCCTAATTAAAAGACAAGATAAAATGCTAATTATAAGGTGATTAAAAGGCTCATATGACTGTCCAATTAACCCCTCATAACAACAAAGTAAAACTAATCAACTAAGCTTAAAACTATGCTTAAATTAAGGAGAAAACGTTCAGCAATCATGAGGTCTTCAAACAGCATTTTCAACGTCCAAGAAAACATGCAAACAACCCCCTTGAGTCACGCTTGTAACCTCCCATTTAAACCCTTGATTCAAGCTCCTTTATTCTAGCAACAACTCTCTAATTAAGTACATGTAAACCCCAAGTAAAGAGGTAGAATAATCAGCCAACTAATGCCTTAATTCACGCCCAACACAAGCCTTGAATCACGCTGTCAAAATCAGTCCAATGTAACTCCCAAATGCATAAATCATGCGTGGCTTCAAGCTTGGAAAAACGGCTCATGTACTAGATACCTTCAACAAGATTAATTACACTAAGGGAAGTGTAACCATTTGTTAAACTCTTTGGACTAAAACCGTGCATAGGATTGAAGAATGATTTAGACAAGAATAATCCCTTAGCACCTTGCTCAATAGCACCGTGTTGAACCTCCTCATCTTGACCATGGATAGTTGACCCTTGACCATCTTGGTCATCTTCCCCTTCTTCAAAAGGAATTGCCCTCAATTCGTCATCATCAAAGTAAGGAGCAAGATCACCAATGTTGAATGTACTTGAGACACCATATTGGCCTCCCAAATCTATTTTGTATGCATTGTCATTGATCTTTTCCACGACCTCAAACGGACCCTCGGCTCTTGGCATAAGCTTGTTCTTCCTTTTGCTAGGAAAACGTTCTTTCCTCATGTAAATCCACACCAAGTCCCCAACTTCAAAAGACTTCATATTTCTAACGCGTTTGTTGGCTTGTTTCTTGTAGATTTCATTTGCCTTTTCAATGTTTCTCCGAACTTCTTTATGGACTTTTAGCATGAACTCGGCTTGCTCCTTTGCCCCACCATGAACGAACTTGTCTTTTGGCAAAGCAATAAGATCAATGGGAACATAAGGATTGACGCCATATACTACTTCAAAAGGAGAGTACTTTGTAGTAGCACTAGGTGTCCTATTATAAGCAAACTCGGCATGAACAAGCTTATTATCCCAATCTTTGGTACTTTTGCTTACCAAAGCCCTAAGCAACGAACCAAGTATCCTATTCACCACCTCCGTTTGACCATCGGTTTGTGGATGATGTGAGGTAGAAAACAATAACTTAGTTCCCATCAAACGCCAAATAGACTTCCAAAAATGACTTAGGAACTTAGTGTCACGATCCGACACAATGGTGAGTGTGCTAAAATTCTTGATGAATCTTCTATAGAAGGAGGCAAGTCCATGAAATGAACGAACTTCTGTGAGTGTCCTTGGACTAGGCCATGATTGAATTGCTTCAATTTTGCTAGGATCCACCTTCACGCCATCACCTGAAACTATGTAACCAAGAAACATGACTTCATACAATAAAAAATCACATTTTTCTAGTTTCCCATACAATTTTTCTTGCCTCAAAACAGAAAATACTTGGAAAAGATGATCAAAATGAGATTCTTCATCACGTGAATAAATGAGAATGTCATCCAAGTATACTACCACGAACTTGCCAAGAAATGGCCTTAGCACCTCATTCATTAATCTCATGAACGTGCTAGGGGCATTTGTAAGGCCAAATGGCATGACGAGCCACTCATACAACCCATGCTTTGTCTTGAACGCGGTTTTCCATTCATCCCCTTCTCTCATGCGAATTTGATGATACCCACTTCTCAAGTCTACCTTTGAGAAGACCTTGGAACCACTTAACTCATCAAGCATGTCATCAAGCCTTGGAATTGGAAACCTGTACTTGATAGTAATGTTATTAACGGCTCTACTATCAATACACATTCTCCAAGTACCATCTTTCTTAGGGACCAACAAAGCAGGAACGGCACATGGACTCATGGACTCACGCACATAACCCATCCCCATTAGCTCTTCAATTTGACGTTGTAATTCCTTAGTTTCTAAAGGGTTACACCTATAGGCTGGCTTATTTGGCAAAGGTGCTCCGGGAATGAGATCGATTTGATGCTCAATTCCACGTATGGGTGGTAGTTCTTTAGGTAATTCATTCGGAAAAACGTCCTCAAAATCCTTAATCAATTGGGCTAACTTAGGATTTTGAACAACAAAATTTTCGTGGGTTTCTTTGGAGTATAGTATGAACAACTCTCCCTCACCATCTAACTCCCTTTCAAACTCTTTAAGAGACAACAAGGATACTTCTTTTTGGGGTGTTTGTGATGGTGAAAACCGTGGGGGTGGTAAAGGGTGTAGTTTTTTCTTCCTCCCTTCATGGACTATGGTATACGTGTTGTGATACCCATCATGTATAGATCTTTTATCAGTTTGCCAAGGCCTACCAAGTAGAATATGACAAGCATCCATAGACACAACATCACATAATATAGAATCACAATACGAACCAATACAAAAAGAAACCATGCATTGCTTCCTAACCCCAGTGCTAGCATTAGAATCTAACCAACTTAATTTGTAAGGTTGTGGATGATTAGTAGTCGTAAGACCAAGTTTAGATACTAGGGTCTTAGACACGGTATTAGCCTCACTTCCTCCATCAATAATCAAATCACATACCTCGTCACCAATTTTACAACGGGTGATGAAAATGTGTTGTCGTTGGGGGGCAGCATCCTCTTCCACACGTGCTTGTAAGGCCCTCCTAATCACGAGGCTAGTCTTCTCCTCTGGCTCGGCAATGCAATCATCACAATCATCTTCAACTTCTTCTTCCCCCTCCTCAAACTCATCCCAGTTGATGTTTTGAGTGGCCATGAGCTTAACCTCTTGTATGGTTAACGCCCTAGTATTAGGACAATCCTTCTTGTAATGACCTCGTCCTCCACATTTGTAACACACAATGTCACCTAGCTTCACGTCCTTTGTGTCCTTTTTTGGTGGATTACTTGGTTTGTTAAAGGAAGAACCTTCCTTCGTAGGAAAAGAAGGTTTTCGTGCCAATTGAGGAATGGTAGTAGGCTTCTTCTTCTTCCTCTTAGCATCGAACTTAATCACCAACTTGCAAGCTTCAGCAAACGTGAGGTTAGTATAACCTTCAAGTTTGTCTTGTAATTCTTGGTCCAAACCAGATATGAAACGCCCCATTTTGAGCTCTTCATTTTCGGTTACTTCACACACAATAGCAAGTCTATCAAACTCTTTTATGTAATCCTCCACAGAGTCCCCATTTTGTTGCAAGGTACTCCACTTCACATATTGACTCTGCTTGTAATTGTGGGGGATGAAACGGTCTTTCATCCGTTTCTTGAGTTTGCCCCAAGTAGAGATAGGAGCTTTCCCCCTAAGGGTACGTCCCCTCTGCTCTCCTTGTAGCCAACTATCACCATAGCCCTTCAACTTGACTTTGGCAATCTTAAAACGTTGAACATCCTCATGAATGTCCTTGTATTCAAAGTACCTTTCCAAGGATTTCTCCCATTCCAAGTACTTCTCTGGATCAAGTGTCCCATCAAAAGAAGGGACGTCCACTTTGAGACTCCTATCTTCCCTCCTAGGTGGAGGGTCTTCATCTTGATCTCTCCTATCTTGCTCGTTCATGAGCCTTGCCATCAAGGCAGCAAGGTTCCCTTGTAGATTGGCATTGGTTTCGGCCAACCTTTCTTGACTAGCAATGGATCGATTAAGAGCTTCCAAGGCTGTCCTCAAGTCTTGATTCTCTCCCATGGTGTGTAGGTATACGACCCCTTAGGAAATGTTTAGGAAAACACCCCCTACCTGACGCGCCAAATGATGTGTAAGCAAGATGAGAACCTTGTTACAAAAGTACGTTTTAAGGGGTCTTAGTGAAATCGTGATTAGTGAAGGGGAGAATAGGGGAACACTCAACCCTAGTCTCGGATATAACAAAGGGGAACACTCACCCTTTGCTTGGTGTAGTTAGGAATGGGGAACACTCAACCCACTCGTTCACTACGCAAGTTCCTAGGTTTGGGAACACTCTACCAAAACTAGCACTCTTCAAATTTGAGTTATCAAACTTGGACCTTAAAAATGACTAATTGCTAAGTCACGTTTAATCAACAAAACACAAGTGTTTAAGCAAATTTCTGGATGCCCTTTCATTCATGCATAGTACACTATTTATAGTAGTGTATAAGTTACATAAAGGAACATAGGATTCCCTTCTACAATTTTAATGATCATCCATCACTTGCCTAATTAAAAGACAAGATAAAATGCTAATTATAAGGTGATTAAAAGGCTCATATGACTGTCCAATTAACCCCTCATAACAACAAAGTAAAACTAATCAACTAAGCTTAAAACTATGCTTAAATTAAGGAGAAAACGTTCAGCAATCATGAGGTCTTCAAACAGCATTTTCAACGTCCAAGAAAACATGCAAACAACCCCCTTGAGTCACGCTTGTAACCTCCCATTTAAACCCTTGATTCAAGCTCCTTTATTCTAGCAACAACTCTCTAATTAAGTACATGTAAACCCCAAGTAAAGAGGTAGAATAATCAGCCAACTAATGCCTTAATTCACGCCCACCACAAGCCTTGAATCACGCTGTCAAAATCAGTCCAATGTAACTCCCAAATGCATAAATCATGCGTGGCTTCAAGCTTGGAAAAACGGCTCATGTACTAGATACCTTCAACAAGATTAATTACACTAAGGGAAGTGTAACCATTTGTTAAACTCTTTGGACTAAAACCGTGCATAGGATTGAAGAATGATTTAGACAAGAATAATCCCTTAGCACCTTGCTCAATAGCACCGTGTTGAACCTCCTCATCTTGACCATGGATAGTTGACCCTTGACCATCTTGGTCATTTGTTAGAATGTGTTTGACTTTCATTTGATTCAATTAGCTTTGTAGAATGTATTTGACTTTTATTTGATTTAATTAGCTTTGATTGAATGTATTTGACTCTCATTTGATTCAAATAGCTTTGTTTGAATGTGTTTGACTTTCATTTGATACAATTAGCTTTGTGGAATGTATTTGACTGTCATTTGATTCAAATAGCTTTTTTTTGAATGTGTTTGACTTTCATTTGATTCAATTAGCTTAATAGAATGTTTTTGACTTTCATTTGATTCAAATAGCTTTCTTTGAATGTGTTTGACTTTCATTTGTTTCAATTAGCTTTGTAGAATGTATTTGACTTTCACTTGATTCGAAAGCTTTGTTTGAATGTGTTTGACTTTCGTTAAATTCAATTACTTGTTTTGAATGTGTTTGACTTTAATTTAATTCTATTAGCTTTGTAGATTGTATTTGACTTCCATTTGATTCAATTAGCTTTGTTTGAATGTATTTGACTTTTATATGATTCAATTAGCTTTGTAGAATGTATTTGACTTTTATTTGATTTAATTAGCTTTGTTTGAATGTGTTTGACTTTCATTTGATTCAATTAGCTTTGTAGAATGTATTTGACTTTCATTTGAGTCAAATAACTTTGTTTGACTGTGTTTGACTTTCATTTGTTTCAATTTGCTTTGTAGAATGTATTTGACTTTCATTTTCTTCAAATAGCTTTGTTTGAATGTGTTTGACTTTCATTTGATTCAATTAGCTTTGTAGAATGTATTTGACATTCATTTAATTAAAATAGCTTTGTTTGAATGTGTTTGACTTTCATTTGATTCAATTAGCTTTTTTTGAATGTCTTTGACTTTCATTTGATTCAATTAGCTTTGTAGAATGTATTTGACTTTCATTTGATTCAAATAGCTTTGTTTGAATGTGTTTGACTTTCAATTGATTCAATTAGCTTTGTAGAATGTATTTTACTGTCATTTGATTCAAATAGCTTTGTTTGAATGTGTTTGAATTTCATTTAATTCAATTTGCTTTGTAGAATGCATTTCACTTTCATTTGATTTATATAGCTTTGTTTGAATGTGTTTGATTTTCATTTAAATTAAAAAGCTTTTTTTGAATGTGTTTGACTTTCATTTGATTTAAAAGGCTTTGTTTGAATGTGTTCGACTTTCATTTGATGCAATTAGCTTTGTAGAATGTATTTTACTTTTATTTGATTTAATTAGCTTTGTTTAAATTTATTTGACTCTCATTTGATTCAAATAGTTTGTTTGAATGTGTTTGACTTTTATTTGATTCAATTAGCTTTGTAGAATGTATTTGACTTTCATTTGATTCGAAATCTTTGTTTGAATGTGTTTGACTTTCATTTGATTCAATTAGCTTTGTTTGAATGTGTTTGACTTTAATTTAATTCAATTAGCTTTGTATAATGTATTAGACTTTTATTTGATTTAATTAGCTTCGTTTTAATGTATTTGACTCTCATTTGATTCAAATAGCTTTGTTTGAATGTGTTTGACTTTCATTTGATTCAAATAGCTTTGTTTGAATGTGTTTGAGTTTCATTTGATTCAAGTAGCTTTGTAGAATGTAATTGACTTTCATTCGATTAAAATAGCTTTGTTTGAATGTGCTTGACTTTCTTTTGATTCAATTAGCTTTGTTTGAATGTGTTTGACTTTCATTTGATTCAATTAGCTTTGTTGAATGTATTTGACATTCATTTGATTCAATTAGCTTTGTTTGAATGTGTTTGACTTTCATTTGAGTCAAATAGCTTTGTTTGAATGCGTTTAACTTTCATTTGATTCAATTAGCTTTGTAGAATACATTTCACTTTCATTAAATTTAACCAACTTTGTTTGAATGTGTTTGACTTTCATTTGACTCAAATAGCTTTATTTGATTGCGTTTGACTTTCATTTGATACAATTAGCTTTGTAGAACGTATTTGACTTTCATTTGATTCAAATAGCTTTATTTAAATGTGTTTGACTTTCGTTTGATTCAATTAGCTTTGTAGAATGTATTTGACTTTCATTTGAGTCAAATAACTTTGTTTGACTGTGTTTGACTTTCATTTGTTTCAATTTGCATTGTAGAATGTATTTGACTTTCATTTTCTTCAAATAGCTTTGTTTGAATGTGTTTGACTTTCATTTTATTCAATTAGCTTTGTAGAATGCATTTGACATTCATTTAATTAAAATAGCTTTGTTTGAATGTGTTTGACTGTCATTTGAATCAATTAGCTTTTTTTGAATGTGTTTCACTTTCATTTGATTCAATTAGCTTTTTAGAATGTATTTGACTTTCATTTGATTCAAATAGCTTTGTTTGAATGTGTTTGACTTTCAATTGATTCAATTAGCTTTGTAGAATGTATTTGACTGTCATTTGATTCAAATAGTTTTGTTTGAATGTAGTTGAATTTCATTTAATTCAATTTGCTTTGTAGAATGCATTTCACTTTAATTTGATTTATATAGCTTTGTTTGAATGTGTTTGACTTTCATTTAAATTAAAAAGCTTTTTTTGAATGTGTTTGACTTTCATTTGATTTAAAAGGCTTTGTTTGAATGTGTTTGACTTTCATTTGATGCAATTAGGTTTGTAGAATTTATTTTACTTTTTTTTATTTAATTAGCTTTGTTTGAATTTATTTGACTCTCATTTGATTCAAATAGCTTTGTTCGAATGTGTTTGACTTTCATTTGATTCAATTAGCTTTGTAGAATGTATTTGACTTTCATTTGATTCAAATAGCTTTATTTGAATGTGTTTGACTTTCATTTAATTCAATTAGCTTTGTAGAATGTATTTGACTTTCATTTAATACGAAATCTTTGTTTGAATGTGTTTGACTTTCATTTGATTCAATTAGCTTTGTTTGAATGTGTTTGACTTTCATTTGATTCAATTCGCTTTGTTGAATGTATTTGACTTTCAGTTAATTCAATTAGCTTTGTTTGAATGTGTTTGACTTTCATTTGATTCAATTAGCTTTGTAGAATGTATTTGACTTTTATTTGATTTAATTAGCTTTGTTTGAATGTATTTGACTTTCATTTTATTCAAATAGCTTTGTTTGAATGTGTTTGACTTTCATTTGATTCAATTAGCTTTGTAGAATGTGTTTGACTTTAATTTGAGTCAAATAACTTTGTTTGACTGTGTTTGACTTTCATTTGTTTCAATTTGCTTTGTAAAATGTATTTGACTTTCATTTTCTTCAAATAGCTTTGTTTGAATGTGTTTGACTTTCATTTGATTCAATTAGCTTTTTAGAATGTATTTGACATTCATTTAATTAAAATAGCTTTGTTTGAATGTGTTTGACTTTCATTTGATTCAATTAGCTTTGTTTCAATGTCTTTGACTTTCATTTGATTCAATTAGCTTTGTAGAATGTATTTGACTTTCAATTGATTCAAATAGCTTTGTTTGAATGTGTTTGACTTTCATTTGATTCAATTAGCTTTGTAGAATGTATTTTACTGTCATTTGATTCAAATAGCTTTATTTGAATGTGTTTGAATTTCATTTAATTCAATTTGCTTTGTAGAATGCATTTCACTTTCATTTGATTTATATAGCTTTGTTTGAATGTGTTTGACTTTCATTTGATTCAATTAGCTTTGTTTGAATGTGTTTGACTTTCATTTGATTCAATTAGCTTTGTAGAATGTATTTGACTTTCATTTGATTCAAATAGCTTTGTTTGAATGTGTTTGACTTACATTTGATTGAATTAGCTTTGTAGAATGTGTTTGACTGTCATTTGATTCAAATAGCTTTGTTTGAATGTGTTTGAATTTCATTTAGATTAATTTGCTTTGTAGAATGCATTTCACTTTCATTTGATTTATATAGCTTTGTTTGAATGTGTTTGACTTTCATTTAAATTAAAAAGCTTTTTTTGAATGTGTTTGACTCTCATTTGATTCAATTAGCTTTGTTTGAATGTGTTTGACTTTCATTAGATTCAAATAGCTTTGTTTGACTGTGTTTGACATTCATTTAATTAAAATAGCTTTGTTTGAATGTGTTTGACTTTCATTTGATTCAATTAGTTTGTTTGAATGTGTTTGACTTTCATTTGATTCAATTAGCTTTGTAGAATGTATTTGACTTTCATTTGATTCAAATAGCTTTGTTTGAATGTGTTTGACTTTCATTTGATTCAATTAGCTTTGTAGAATGTGTTTGACTGTCATTTGATTCAAATAGCTTTGTTTGAATGTGTTTGAATTTCATTTAGATTAATTTGCTTTGTAGAATGCATTTCACTTTCATTTGATTTATATAGCTTTGTTTGAATGTGTTTGACTTTCATTTAAATTAAAAAGCTTTTTTTGAATGTGTTTGACTTTCATTTGATTTAAAAGGCTTTGTTTGAATGTGTTTGACTTTCATTTGATTCAATTAGCTTTGTAGAATGTATTTTATGATGTGGATCAAGAGGGAAATTCTTTTGAAGAGCCAATCATATTGGTTTTAAGGCCAATAGGGTTTGAGCTTGGAGTAAAGAATCAAGAATGGTTAACATGCGCAGCCATTGAAGAAGAAGTCAAGGTCCAGTTGGGTTCCGACGACGGCAGCGGCGGCGACGCGCCGATCTGGGTGCCACGCGCCGGCTCCCTAGCTCCGGCCTGAGTCCAGCTACACGGCGGTGGGGCGCGTGTCGATGATGGCGGCGCGTGAGGTGGTGGTTCGGCGGCAGTACGAAAAGAAAGATTTTCCTAACTTAGTTTTTTCTAGAGTTTTTGCTTGCAAGTTTTTACCTTTCACTTGAAAGGGTTTTTCTTGGTTTAAGCAATTAGGAATCTTCTTAATTTCTGTTATTTTAGTTTAAAATAATTTCTAAGTCAATTAGGAATTGTTTTAAGAAGTTTTAGTTTAATTAGAACTAGTCTTATTACTAGTTTCCTAGTTCCATTAGAATTGGTTTTCCTATTCTATCTAGGATACTTGGGGATCAAGGCTAGGGTTTTTTCCTAGTTCGAATAGACTTAGGAATAGTTAGTTTAGTCTATAAATAAGGGATTTTTCGTGGCTTTGTATACACAACCAAAACCAGAAAATTCAATACAAGTTTATTGTTTGTTTTGCTTAATTGCTTACAAATTCTTTTGCTAGTTTTCAATTCAAGGAGTTGTTTTGATAATTAGAACGTTCAATTCTTAGTTCTAGGAGTAGTCTAAGTTTTGTTCATCAAAGTACTTAGTTCCAGGAGTGGTCTAGGTAATTTGAGAGGCGTTGAATTCGTTCCAGGAGTGGTCGTTTTCAAAGTCATATCCGGTTCGTTATTCTTAAGTTGTTCGATTTTCTTAGGAAATTCGAAGGGCTTGTGTTACTTGTGTGATTTTAGATTCTTTATTAAGTTAAGAGGTTGATACCACATCAAATTGGTATCAGATTTCAGGGGTTTTGATCGTTCAACAATTCGTTCATCAAATCGCACTTGTTCTCGGATAACCAGTTTTTCTGTCAACTTCAGAAGGCTCGTTCTCCTTCGTTACAAGGTCTTTTCAGGTGATTCTTTTTTTGATTTTGGGTGAAATTTTGTCTAATTTCTGCCTGTGAAATTTCGGAATTTTTCGAGTTCGTTTGCTATTAAACTGGACTGTTTTCCGCAACTGTGTCAGTTTTGGTCCGATTTAATACTTATTGCTCGTTGTGTGCGATTTTGTTCCAAGTTGTGTTGCGATTTTTGTGGGATATACCTGTGTGGATAAGGGTTCTTTTATTTCTGTTTTTTTCACATAATTATGGAGGAAGGGATCCGAAAATCTATGGATGAATTTGCAAAGTTACTTCAAGGTCATAAAAAGAAGAAAAAACATGAAGATGATAACGTAGATTTTGGCTTTGGTAACAAACATATGCTTATGGAGCGACTGAATTTACATGAAGAAATTATTTTTCAAGGTCAACAAGATAGTTTGTTTCATACTCGATGCAAAGTTGTTGATAGAACTTGTAGGGTGATCATTGATAGTGGTTCGTGTACCAATGTAGCGTCTACAGAGATGGTTACTAAACTCCAACTTCCTACAAGAGATCATGAAAAACCATATAAGTTGGGTTGGCTAGATAATTCTATGGGTTTTCATGTAGAACAACAAGCTTTGGTGAATTTCTCCATTGGCAATTACAAGGAAGAATTATGGTGCGATGTGATTCCTATGAGTGCTTGTCACGTTCTTTTAGGAAGACCATGGCAATTTGATCGACATGTTAAACATGATGGTGTGGCCAACACATATTCGGTCAAGGTGGGAAACAAGAGGTTCAAACTTATTCCTTTAACTATTATTCCATGCCGCGTTAAAGTTAAAGAGATGGAGGAAGATTGTCAAAAGGATAAGGAAGAGGAACATGTAGGTGCTAAAGAGCTCGAAGAAAAGGTGAGTGAAACAATTGATGTTCCAATTGTGTGTGACGTTGTTCAAGATCAGATTATTCATAATGATCTACCAATGGTGGTGTCGGAAAAGGTTTTTGATACTATTGAGGAGCCATTCGTGAATCAAGATAATAATTTAATGGTTTCTTTAGAAGTGGTGGATTCATTAGGCATGCATAAAGAGAAGAAATTGTTAGTCATACATGAGAAAAATATCATGAAGCCTAAAGTGTTCTTATGGTCAACTTCGAAGACCAAGGACCAAATTGAGAATTGGTTGTTTCTAAAATATTGCCTTGCTCGTGGTGATGTTGTTACATTGCTTAAAATTGCTAGCGTTGATGTAATAGTTCTTTTGGCTTGTATTCGTCGAATTTGGATGGTTTCATGGAATTGTTCTCCTTACATGGATGATGCGAATTTGAGGACAAATTCTTTTGAAGAGGGGGAGAATGATGTGGATCAAGAGGGAAATTCTTTTGAAGAGCCAATCATATTGGTTTTAAGGCCAATAGGGTTTGAGCTTGGAGTAAAGAATCAAGAATGGTTAACATGCGCAGCCATTGAAGAAGAAGTCAAGGTCCAGTTGGGTTCCGACGACGGCAGCGGCGGCGACGCGCCGATCTGGGTGCCACGCGCCGGCTCCCTAGCTCCGGCCTGAGTCCAGCTACACGGCGGTGGGGCGCGTGTCGATGATGGCGGCGCGTGAGGTGGTGGTTCGGCGGCAGTACGAAAAGAAAGATTTTCCTAACTTAGTTTTTTCTAGAGTTTTTGCTTGCAAGTTTTTACCTTTCACTTGAAAGGGTTTTTCTTGGTTTAAGCAATTAGGAATCTTCTTAATTTCTGTTATTTTAGTTTAAAATAATTTCTAAGTCAATTAGGAATTGTTTTAAGAAGTTTTAGTTTAATTAGAACTAGTCTTATTACTAGTTTCCTAGTTCCATTAGAATTGGTTTTCCTATTCTATCTAGGATACTTGGGGATCAAGGCTAGGGTTTTTTCCTAGTTCGAATAGACTTAGGAATAGTTAGTTTAGTCTATAAATAAGGGATTTTTCGTGGCTTTGTATACACAACCAAAACCAGAAAATTCAATACAAGTTTATTGTTTGTTTTGCTTAATTGCTTACAAATTCTTTTGCTAGTTTTCAATTCAAGGAGTTGTTTTGATAATTAGAACGTTCAATTCTTAGTTCTAGGAGTAGTCTAAGTTTTGTTCATCAAAGTACTTAGTTCCAGGAGTGGTCTAGGTAATTTGAGAGGCGTTGAATTCGTTCCAGGAGTGGTCGTTTTCAAAGTCATATCCGGTTCGTTATTCTTAAGTTGTTCGATTTTCTTAGGAAATTCGAAGGGCTTGTGTTACTTGTGTGATTTTAGATTCTTTATTAAGTTAAGAGGTTGATACCACATCAAATTGGTATCAGATTTCAGGGGTTTTGATCGTTCAACAATTCGTTCATCAAATCGCACTTGTTCTCGGATAACCAGTTTTTCTGTCAACTTCAGAAGGCTCGTTCTCCTTCGTTACAAGGTCTTTTCAGGTGATTCTTTTTTTGATTTTGGGTGAAATTTTGTCTAATTTCTGCCTGTGAAATTTCGGAATTTTTCGAGTTCGTTTGCTATTAAACTGGACTGTTTTCCGCAACTGTGTCAGTTTTGGTCCGATTTAATACTTATTGCTCGTTGTGTGCGATTTTGTTCCAAGTTGTGTTGCGATTTTTGTGGGATATACCTGTGTGGATAAGGGTTCTTTTATTTCTGTTTTTTTCACATAATTATGGAGGAAGGGATCCGAAAATCTATGGATGAATTTGCAAAGTTACTTCAAGGTCATAAAAAGAAGAAAAAACATGAAGATGATAACGTAGATTTTGGCTTTGGTAACAAACATATGCTTATGGAGCGACTGAATTTACATGAAGAAATTATTTTTCAAGGTCAACAAGATAGTTTGTTTCATACTCGATGCAAAGTTGTTGATAGAACTTGTAGGGTGATCATTGATAGTGGTTCGTGTACCAATGTAGCGTCTACAGAGATGGTTACTAAACTCCAACTTCCTACAAGAGATCATGAAAAACCATATAAGTTGGGTTGGCTAGATAATTCTATGGGTTTTCATGTAGAACAACAAGCTTTGGTGAATTTCTCCATTGGCAATTACAAGGAAGAATTATGGTGCGATGTGATTCCTATGAGTGCTTGTCACGTTCTTTTAGGAAGACCATGGCAATTTGATCGACATGTTAAACATGATGGTGTGGCCAACACATATTCGGTCAAGGTGGGAAACAAGAGGTTCAAACTTATTCCTTTAACTATTATTCCATGCCGCGTTAAAGTTAAAGAGATGGAGGAAGATTGTCAAAAGGATAAGGAAGAGGAACATGTAGGTGCTAAAGAGCTCGAAGAAAAGGTGAGTGAAACAATTGATGTTCCAATTGTGTGTGACGTTGTTCAAGATCAGATTATTCATAATGATCTACCAATGGTGGTGTCGGAAAAGGTTTTTGATACTATTGAGGAGCCATTCGTGAATCAAGATAATAATTTAATGGTTTCTTTAGAAGTGGTGGATTCATTAGGCATGCATAAAGAGAAGAAATTGTTAGTCATACATGAGAAAAATATCATGAAGCCTAAAGTGTTCTTATGGTCAACTTCGAAGACCAAGGACCAAATTGAGAATTGGTTGTTTCTAAAATATTGCCTTGCTCGTGGTGATGTTGTTACATTGCTTAAAATTGCTAGCGTTGATGTAATAGTTCTTTTGGCTTGTATTCGTCGAATTTGGATGGTTTCATGGAATTGTTCTCCTTACATGGATGATGCGAATTTGAGGACAAATTCTTTTGAAGAGGGGGAGAATGATGTGGATCAAGAGGGAAATTCTTTTGAAGAGCCAATCATATTGGTTTTAAGGCCAATAGGGTTTGAGCTTGGAGTAAAGAATCAAGAATGGTTAACATGCGCAGCCATTGAAGAAGAAGTCAAGGTCCAGTTGGGTTCCGACGACGGCAGCGGCGGCGACGCGCCGATCTGGGTGCCACGCGCCGGCTCCCTAGCTCCGGCCTGAGTCCAGCTACACGGCGGTGGGGCGCGTGTCGATGATGGCGGCGCGTGAGGTGGTGGTTCGGCGGCAGTACGAAAAGAAAGATTTTCCTAACTTAGTTTTTTCTAGAGTTTTTGCTTGCAAGTTTTTACCTTTCACTTGAAAGGGTTTTTCTTGGTTTAAGCAATTAGGAATCTTCTTAATTTCTGTTATTTTAGTTTAAAATAATTTCTAAGTCAATTAGGAATTGTTTTAAGAAGTTTTAGTTTAATTAGAACTAGTCTTATTACTAGTTTCCTAGTTCCATTAGAATTGGTTTTCCTATTCTATCTAGGATACTTGGGGATCAAGGCTAGGGTTTTTTCCTAGTTCGAATAGACTTAGGAATAGTTAGTTTAGTCTATAAATAAGGGATTTTTCGTGGCTTTGTATACACAACCAAAACCAGAAAATTCAATACAAGTTTATTGTTTGTTTTGCTTAATTGCTTACAAATTCTTTTGCTAGTTTTCAATTCAAGGAGTTGTTTTGATAATTAGAACGTTCAATTCTTAGTTCTAGGAGTAGTCTAAGTTTTGTTCATCAAAGTACTTAGTTCCAGGAGTGGTCTAGGTAATTTGAGAGGCGTTGAATTCGTTCCAGGAGTGGTCGTTTTCAAAGTCATATCCGGTTCGTTATTCTTAAGTTGTTCGATTTTCTTAGGAAATTCGAAGGGCTTGTGTTACTTGTGTGATTTTAGATTCTTTATTAAGTTAAGGGGTTTAAATCCACATCATTTTACTTTTATTTGATTTAATTAGCTTTGTTTGAATTTATTTGACTCTCCTTTGATTCAAATAGCTTTGTTTGAATGTGTTTGACTTTCATTTGATTCAATTAGCTTTGTAGAATGTATTTGACTTTCATTTGATTCAAATAGCTTTATTTGAATGCGTTAGACTTTCATTTGATTCAATTAGCTTTGTAGAATGTATTTGACTTTCATTTGATTCAAAATCTTTGTTTGAATGTGTATGACTTTCATTTGATTCAATTAGCTTTGTTTGAATGTGTTTGACTTTAATTTAATTCAATTAGCTTTGTAGAATGTATTAGACTTTTATTTGATTTAATTAGCTTTGTTTTAATGTATTTGACTCTCATTTGATTCAAATAGCTTTGTTTGAATGTGTTTGACTTTCATTTGATTCAAATAGCTTTGTTTGAATGTGTTTTACTTTCATTTGATTCAATTAGCTTGGTAGAATGTATTTGACTTTCATTTGATTAAAATAGCTTTGTTTGAATGTGCTTGACTTTCATTTGATTCAATTAGCTTTGTTTGAATGTGTTTGACTTTCATTTGATTCAATTAGCTTTGTTGAATGTATTTGACTCTCATTTGATTCAATTAGCTTTATTTGAATATGTTTGACTTTCATTTGATTCAATTAGCTTTGTAGAATGTATTTGACTCTCATTTGATTCAAATAGCTTTATTTGAATGCGTTTAACTTTCATTTTATTCAATTAGCTTTGTAGAATGTATTTGACTTTCATTTTCTTCAAATAGCTTTGTTTGAATGTGTTTGACTTTCATTTGATTCAATTAGCTTTGTAGAATGTATTTGACATTCATTTAATTAAAATAGCTTTGTTTGAATGTGTTTGACTGTCATTTTATTCAATTAGCTTTGTTTGAATGTGTTTGACTTTAATTTAAACAACTTTGTTTGAATGTGTTTGACTTTCATTTGACTCAAACAACTTTATTTGATTGCGTTTGACTTTCATTTTGATACAATTAGCTTTGTAGAACGTAGTTGACTTACATTTGATTCAAATAGCTTTGTTTGAATGTGTTTGACTTTCATTTGATTCAATTAGCTTTGTAGAATGTATTTGACTTTCATTTGAGTCAAATAACTTTGTTTGACTGTGTTTGACTTTCATTTGTTTCAATTTGCTTTGTAGAATGTATTTGACTTTCATTTTCTTCAAATAGCTTTGTTTGAATGTGTTTGACTTTCATTTGATTCAATTAGCTTTGTAGAATGTTATGACATTCATTTAATTAAAATAGCTTTGTTTGAATGTGTTTGACTGTCATTTTATTCAATTAGCTTTGTTTGAATGTGTTTGACTTTCATTTGATTCAATTAGCTTTGTTTGAATGTGTTTGAGTTTCATTTGATTCAATTAGCTTTGTAGAATGTAATTGACTTTCATTCGATTAAAATAGCTTTGTTTGAATGTGCTTGACTTTCATTTGATTCAATTAGCTTTGTTTGAATGTGTTTGACTTTCATTTGATTCAATTAGCTTTGTTGAATGTATTTGACATTCATTTGATTCAATTAGCTTTGTTTGAATGTGTTTGACTTTCATTTGAGTCAAATAGCTTTGTTTGAATACGGTTAACTTTCATTTTATTCAATTATCTTTGTAGAATGCATTTCACTTTCATTTGATTTAAATAACTTTGTTTGAATGCGTTTGACTTTCATTTGATTCAAATAGGTTTATTTGAATGTGTTTGACTTTCATTTGTTACAAATAGCTTTGTTGAACGTATTTGACATTCATTCGATTAAAATAGCTTTGTTTGAATATGTTTGACTTTCATTTGATTCAATTAGCTTTAGTTGAATGTGTTTGACTTTCATTTGATTCAATTTGCTTTGTTGAATGTATTTGACTTTCAGTTGATTTAATTAGCTTTGTTAGAATGTGTTTGACTTTCATTTGATTCAATTAGCTTTGTAGAATGTATTTGACTTTTATTTGATTTAATTAGCTTTGATTGAATGTATTTG
The DNA here is from genome assembly GCF_001683475.1 of Chenopodium quinoa. Taxonomy (NCBI): domain Eukaryota; kingdom Viridiplantae; phylum Streptophyta; class Magnoliopsida; order Caryophyllales; family Amaranthaceae; genus Chenopodium; species Chenopodium quinoa. Next base: position 39,871 of record NW_018745040.1, on the reverse strand, counting down.
ACTCTCATTTGATTCAAATAGCTTTGTTTGAATGTGTTTGACTTTCATTTGATACAATTAGCTTTGTGGAATGTATTTGACTGTCATTTGATTCAAATAGCTTTTTTTTTAATGTGTTTGACTTTCATTTGATTCAATTAGCTTAATAGAATGTTTTTGACTTTCATTTGATTCAAATAGCTTTGTTTGAATGTGTTTGACTTTCATTTGTTTCAATTAGCTTTGTAGAATGTATTTGACTTTCACTTGATTCGAAAGCTTTGTTTGAATGTGTTTGACTTTCGTTAAATTCAATTACTTGTTTTGAATGTGTTTGACTTTAATTTAATTCTATTAGCTTTGTAGATTGTATTTGACTTCCATTTGATTCAATTAGCTTTGTTTGAATGTATTTGACTTTTATATGATTCAATTAGCTTTGTAGAATGTATTTGACTTTTATTTGATTTAATTAGCTTTGTTTGAATGTGTTTGACTTTCATTTGATTCAATTAGCTTTGTAGAATGTATTTGACTTTCATTTGAGTCAAATAACTTTGTTTGACTGTGTTTGACTTTCATTTGTTTCAATTTGCTTTGTAGAATGTATTTGACTTTCATTTTCTTCAAATAGTTTTGTTTGAATGTGTTTGACTTTCATTTGATTCAATTAGCTTTGTAGAATGTATTTGACATTCATTTAATTAAAATAGCTTTGTTTGAATGTGTTTGACTTTCATTTGATTCAATTAGCTTTTTTTGAATGTCTTTGACTTTCATTTGATTCAATTAGCTTTGTAGAATGTATTTGACTTTCATTTGATTCAAATAGCTTTGTTTGAATGTGTTTGACTTTCAATTGATTCAATTAGCTTTGTAGAATGTATTTTACTGTCATTTGATTCAAATAGCTTTGTTTGAATGTGTTTGAATTTCATTTAATTCAATTTGCTTTGTAGAATGCATTTCACTTTCATTTGATTTATATAGCTTTGTTTGAATGTGTTTGACTTTCATTTAAATTAAAAAGCTTTTTTTGAATGTGTTTGACTTTCATTTGATTTAAAAGGCTTTGTTTTGAATGTGTTCGACTTTCATTTGATGCAATTAGCTTTGTAGAATGTATTTTACTTTTATTTGATTTAATTAGCTTTGTTTAAATTTATTTGACTCTCATTTGATTCAAATAGCTTTGTTTGAATGTGTTTGACTTTTATTTGATTCAATTAGCTTTGTAGAATGTATTTGACTTTCATTTGATTCGAAATCTTTGTTTGAATGTGTTTGACTTTCATTTGATTCAATTAGCTTTGTTTGAATGTGTTTGACTTTAATTTAATTCAATTAGCTTTGTATAATGTATTAGACTTTTATTTGATTTAATTAGCTTCGTTTTAATGTATTTGACTCTCATTTGATTCAAATAGCTTTGTTTGAATGTGTTTGACTTTCATTTGATTCAAATAGCTTTGTTTGAATGTGTTTGAGTTTCATTTGATTCAAGTAGCTTTGTAGAATGTAATTGACTTTCATTCGATTAAAATAGCTTTGTTTGAATGTGCTTGACTTTCTTTTGATTCAATTAGCTTTGTTTGAATGTGTTTGACTTTCATTTGATTCAATTAGCTTTGTTGAATGTATTTGACATTCATTTGATTCAATTAGCTTTGTTTGAATGTGTTTGACTTTCATTTGAGTCAAATAGCTTTGTTTGAATGCGTTTAACTTTCATTTGATTCAATTAGCTTTGTAGAATACATTTCACTTTCATTAAATTTAACCAACTTTGTTTGAATGTGTTTGACTTTCATTTGACTCAAATAGCTTTATTTGATTGCGTTTGACTTTCATTTGATACAATTAGCTTTGTAGAACGTATTTGACTTTCATTTGATTCAAATAGGTTTATTTAAATGTGTTTGACTTTCGTTTGATTCAATTAGCTTTGTAGAACGTATTTGACTTTCATTTGAGTCAAATAACTTTGTTTGACTGTGTTTGACTTTCATTTGTTTCAATTTGCATTGTATAATGTATTTGACTTTCATTTTCTTCAAATAGCTTTATTTGAATGTGTTTGACTTTCATTTGATTCAATTAGCTTTGTAGAATGTATTTGACATTCATTTAATTAAAATAGCTTTGTTTGAATGTGTTTGACTGTCATTTGATTCAATTAGCTTTGTTTGAATGTGTTTGACTTTCATTTGATTCAATTAGCTTTGTTTGAATGTGTTTGAGTTTCATTTGATTCAATTAGCTTTGTAGAATGTAATTGACTTTCATTCGATTAAAATAGCTTTGTTTGAATGTGCTTGACTTTCATTTGATTCAATTAGCTTTGTTTGAATGTGTTTGACTTTCATTTGATTCAATTAGCTTTGTTGAATGTATTTGACATTCATTTGATTCAATTAGCTTTTGTTTGAATGTGTTAGACTTTCATTTGAGTCAAATAACTTTGTTTGTATGCGTTTCACTTTCATTTGATTCAATTACCTTTGTAGAATACATTTCACTTTCATTAAATTTAAACAACTTTGTTTGAATGTGTTTGACTTTCATTTGACTCAAATAGCTTTATTTGATTGCGTTTGACTTTCATTTGATACAATTAGCTTTGTAGAACGTATTTGACTTTCATTTGATTTAAATAGCTTTATTTAAATGTGTTTGACTTTCGTTTGATTCAATTAGCTTTGTAGAATGTATTTGACTTTCATTTGAGTCAAATAACTTTGTTTGACTGTGTTTGACTTTCATTTGTTTCAATTTGCATTGTAGAATGTATTTGACTTTCATTTTCTTCAAATAGCTTTGTTTGAATGTGTTTGACTTTCATTTTATTCAATTAGCTTTGTAGAATGCATTTGACATTCATTTAATTAAAATAGCTTTGTTTGAATGTGTTTGACTGTCATTTGAATCAATTAGCTTTTTTTGAATGTGTTTCACTTTCATTTGATTCAATTAGCTTTTTAGAATGTATTTGACTTTCATTTGATTCAAATAGCTTTGTTTGAATGTGTTTGACTTTCAATTGATTCAATTAGCTTTGTAGAATGTATTTGACTGTCATTTGATTCAAATAGTTTTGTTTGAATGTAGTTGAATTTCATTTAATTCAATTTTGCTTTGTAGAATGCATTTCACTTTCATTTGATTTATATAGCTTTGTTTGAATGTGTTTGACTTTCATTTAAATTAAAAAGCTTTTTTTTGAATGTGTTTGACTTTCATTTGATTTAAAAGGCTTTGTTTGAATGTGTTTGACTTTCATTTGATGCAATTAGGTTTGTAGAATTTATTTTACTTTTTTTTATTTAATTAGCTTTGTTTGAATTTATTTGACTCTCATTTGATTCAAATAGCTTTGTTCGAATGTGTTTGACTTTCATTTGATTCAATTAGCTTTGTAGAATGTATTTGACTTTCATTTGATTCAAATAGCTTTATTTGAATGTGTTTGACTTTCATTTGATTCAATTAGCTTTTGTAGAATGTATTTGACTTTCATTTAATACGAAATCTTTGTTTGAATGTGTTTGACTTTCATTTGATTCAATTAGCTTTGTTTGAATGTGTTTGACTTTCATTTGATTCAATTCGCTTTGTTGAATGTATTTGACTTTCAGTTAATTCAATTAGCTTTGTTTGAATGTGTTTGACTTTCATTTGATTCAATTAGCTTTGTAGAATGTATTTGACTTTTATTTGATTTAATTAGCTTTGTTTGAATGTATTTGACTCTCATTTGATTCAAATAGCTTTGTTTGAATGTGTTTACTTTCATTTGATTCAATTAGCTTTGTAGAATGTATTTGACTCTTCATTTGATTCAAATAGCTTTGTTTGAATGCGTTTAACTTTCATTTGATTCAATTAGCTTTTTAGAATCATTTCACTTTAATTTAATTTAAACAACTTTGTTTGAATGTGTTAGACTTTCATTTGACTCAAATAGCTTTATTTGATTGCGTTTGACTTTCATTTGATACAATTAGCTTTGTAAAACGAATTTGACTTTCATTTTATTCAAATAGCTTTGTTTGAATGTGTTTGACTTTCATTTGATTCAATTAGCTTTGTAGAATGTGTTTGACTTTAATTTGAGTCAAATAACTTTGTTTGACTGTGTTTGACTTTCATTTGTTTCAATTTGCTTTGTAAAATGTATTTGACTTTCATTTTCTTCAAATAGCTTTGTTTGAATGTGTTTGACTTTCATTTGATTCAATTAGCTTTTTAGAATGTATTTGACATTCATTTAATTAAAATAGCTTTGTTTGAATGTGTTTGACTTTCATTTGATTCAATTAGCTTTGTTTCAATGTCTTTGACTTTCATTTGATTCAATTAGCTTTGTAGAATGTATTTGACTTTCAATTTATTCAAATAGCTTTGTTTGAATGTGTTTGACTTTCATTTGATTCAATTAGCTTTGTAGAATGTGTTTGACTTTAATTTGAGTCAAATAACTTTGTTTGACTGTGTTTTGACTTTCATTTGTTTCAATTTGCTTTGTAAAATGTATTTGACTTTCATTTTCTTCAAATAGCTTTGTTTGAATGTGTTTGACTTTCATTTGATTCAATTAGCTTTTTTAGAATGTATTTGACATTCATTTAATTAAAATAGCTTTGTTTGAATGTGTTTGACTTTCATTTGATTCAATTAGCTTTGTTTCAATGTCTTTGACTTTCATTTGATTCAATTTGCTTTGTAGAATGCATTTCACTTTCATTTGATTTATATAGCTTTGTTTGAATGTGTTTGACTTTCATTTGATTCAATTAGCTTTGTTTGAATGTGTTTGACTTTCATTTGATTCAATTAGCTTTGTAGAATGTATTTGACTTTCATTTGATTCAAATAGCTTTGTTTGAATGTGTTTGACTTACATTTGATTGAATTAGCTTTGTAGAATGTGTTTGACTGTCATTTGATTCAAATAGCTTTGTTTGAATGTGTTTGAATTTCATTTAGATTAATTTGCTTTGTAGAATGCATTTCACTTTCATTTGATTTATATAGCTTTGTTTGAATGTGTTTGACTTTCATTTAAATTAAAAAGCTTTTTTTGAATGTGTTTGACTCTCATTTGATTCAATTAGCTTTGTTTGAATGTGTTTAGCTTTCATTAGATTCAAATAGCTTTGTTTGACTGTGTTTGACATTCATTTAATTAAAATAGCTTTGTTTGAATGTGTTTGACTTTCATTTGATTCAATTAGTTTGTTTGAATGTGTTTGACTTTCATTTGATTCAATTAGCTTTGTAGAATGTATTTGACTTTCATTTGATTCAAATAGCTTTGTTTGAATGTATTTTACTGTCATTTGATTCAAATAGCTTTGTTTGAATGTGTTTGAATTTCATTTAATTCAATTTGCTTTGTAGAATGCATTTCACTTTCATTTGATTTATATAGCTTTGTTTGAATGTGTTTGACTTTCATTTAAATTAAAAAGCTTTTTTTGAATGTGTTTGACTTTCATTTGATTTAAAAGGCTTTGTTTTGAATGTGTTTGACTTTCATTTGATTCAATTAGCTTTGTAGAATGTATTTTACTTTTATTTGATTTAATTAGCTTTGTTTGAATTTATTTGACTCTCCTTTGATTCAAACTGCTTTGTTTGAATGTGTTTGACTTTCATTTGATTCAATTAGCTTTGTAGAATGTATTTGACTTTCATTTGATTCAAATAGCTTTATTTGAATGTGTTTGACTTTCATTTAATTCAATTAGCTTTGAAGAATGTATTTGACTTTCATTTGATTCAAAATTTTTGTTTGAATGTGTTTGACTTTCATTTGATTCAATTAGCTTTGTTTGAATGTGTTTGACTTTAATTTGATTCAATTAGCTTTGCAGAATGTATTAGACTTTTATTTGATTTAATTAGCTTTGTTTTTAATGTATTTGACTCTTACTTGATTCAAATAGCATTGTTTGAATGTGTTTGACTTTCATTTGATTCAAATAGCTTTGTTTGAATGTGTTTTACTTTCATTTGATTCAATTAACTTTGTAGAATGTATTTGACTTTCATTTGATTAAAATAGCTTTGTTTGAATGTGCTTTGACTTTCATTTGATTCAATTAGCTTAGTTTGAATGTGTTTGACTTTAATTTGATTCAATTAGCTTTGTTGAATGTATTTGACTCTCATTTGATTCAATTAGCTTTGTTTGAATGTGTTTGACTTTCATTTGATTCAATTAGCTTTGTAGAATGTATTTGACTCTCATTGATTCAAATAGCTTTGTTTGAATGCGTTTAACTTTCATTTGATTCAATTAGCTTTGTAGAATACATTTCACTTTAATTTAATTTAAACAACTTTGTTTGAATGTGTTAGACTTTCATTTGACTCAAATAGCTTTATTTGATTGCGTTTGACTTTCATTTGATACAATTAGCTTTGTAAAACGAATTTGACTTTCATTTTATTCAAATAGCTTTGTTTGAATGTGTTTGACTTTCATTTGATTCAATTAGCTTTGTAGAATGTATTTGACTTTAATTTGAGTCAAATAACTTTGTTTGACTGTGTTTGACTTTCATTTGTTTCAATTTGCTTTGTAGAATGTATTTGACTTTCATTTTCTTCAAATAGCTTTGTTTGAATGTGTTTGACTTTCATTTGATTCAATTAGCTTTTTAGAATGTATTTGACATTCATTTAATTAAAATAGCTTTGTTTGAATGTGTTTGACTTTCATTTGATTCAATTAGTTTTGTTTGAATGTCTTTGACTTTCATTTGATTCAATTAGCTTTGTTTGAATGTCTTTGACTTTCATTTGATTCAATTACCTTTGTAGAATGTATTTGACTTTCAATTGATTCAAATAGCTTTGTTTTAATGTGTTTGACTTTCATTTGATTCAATTAGCTTTGTAGAATGTATTTTACTGTCATTTGATTCAAATAGCTTTGTTTGAATGTGTTTGAATTTCATTTAATTCAATTTGCTTTGTAGAATGCATTTCACTTTCATTTGATTTATATAGCTTTGTTTGAATGTGTTTGACTTTCATTTAAATTAAAAAGCTTTTTTTTGAATGTGTTTGACTTTCATTTGATTTAAAAGGCTTTGTTTGAATGTGTTTGACTTTCATTTGATTCAATTAGCTTTGTAGAATGTATTTTACTTTTATTTGATTTAATTAGCTTTGTTTGAATTTATTTGACTCTCCTTTGATTCAAATTGCTTTGTTTGAATGAGTTTGACTTTCATTTGATTCAATTAGCTTTGTAGAATGTATTTGACTTTCATTTGATTCAAATAGCTTTATTTGAATGTGTTTGACTTTCATTTAATTCAATTAGCTTTGTAGAATGTATTTGACTTTCATTTGATACAAAATCTTTGTTTGAATGTGTTTGATTTTCATTTGATTCAATTAGCTTTGTTTGAATGTGTTTGACTTTAATTTAATTCAATTAGCTTTGTAGAATGTATTAGACTTTTATTTGATTTAATTAGCTTTGTTTTAATGTATTTTGACTCTCATTTGATACAAATAGCATTGTTTGAATGTGTTTGACTTTCATTTGATTCAAATAGCTTTGTTTGAATGTGTTTTACTTTCATTTGATTCAATTAGATTTGTACAATGTATTTGACTTTCATTTGATTAAAATAGCTTTGTTTGAATGTGCTTGACTTTCATTTGATTCAATTAGCTTAGTTTGAATGTGTTTGACTTTCATTTGATTCAATTAGCTTTGTTGAATGTATTTGACTCTCATTTGATTCAATTAGCTTTGTTTGAATGTGTTTGACTTTTATTTGATTCAATTAGCTTTGTAGAATGTATTTGACTCTCATTGATTCAAATAGCTTTGTTTGAATGCGTTTAACTTTCATTTGATTCAATTAGCTTTGTAGAATACATTTCACTTTAATTTAATTTAAACAACTTTGTTTGAATGTGTTAGACTTTCATTTGACTCAAATAGCTTTATTTGATTGCGTTTGACTTTCATTTGATACAATTAGCTTTGTAAAACGAATTTGACTTTCATTTTATTCAAATAGCTTTGTTTGAATGTGTTTGACTTTCATTTGATTCAATTAGCTTTGTAGAATGTGTTTGACTTTAATTTGAGTCAAATAACTTTGTTTGACTGTGTTTGACTTTCATTTGTTTCAATTTGCTTTGTAGAATGTATTTGACTTTCATTTTCTTCAAATAGCTTTGTTTGAATGTGTTTGACTTTCATTTGATTCAATTAGCTTTTTAGAATGTATTTGACATTCATTTAATTAAAATAGCTTTGTTTGAATGTGTTTGACTTTCATTTGATTCAATTAGCTTTGTTTGAATGTCTTTGACTTTCATTTGATTCAATTAGCTTTGTTTGAATGTCTTTGACTTTCATTTGATTCAATTAGCTTTGTAGAATGTATTTGACTTTCAATTGATTCAAATAGCTTTGTTTGAATGTGTTTGACTTTCATTTGATTCAATTAGCTTTGTAGAATGTATTTTACTGTCATTTGATTCAAATAGCTTTATTTGAATGTGTTTGAATTTCATTTAATTCAATTTGCTTTGTAGAATGCATTTCACTTTCATTTGATTTATATAGCTTTGTTTGAATGTGTTTGACTTTCATTTAAATTAAAAAGCTTTTTTTGAATGTGTTTGACTTTCATTTGATTTAAAAGGCTTTGTTTGAATGTGTTTGACTTTCATTTGATTCAATTAGCTTTGTAGAATGTATTTTACTTTTATTTGATTTAATTAGCTTTGTTTAAATTTATTTGACTCTCATTTAATTCAAATAGCTTTGTTTGAATGTGTTTGACTTTCATTTGATTCAATTAGCTTTGTAGAATGTATTTGACTTTCATTTGATTGAAATAGCTTTATTTGAATGTGTTTGACTTTCATTTGATTCAATTAGCTTTGTAGAATGTATTTGACTTTCATTTGATTCGAAATCTTTGTTTGAATGTGTTTGACTTTCATTTGATTCAATTAGCTTTGTTTGAATGTGTTTGACTTTAATTTAATTCAATTAGCTTTGTAGAATGTATTAGACTTTTTATTTGATTTAATTAGCTTTGTTTTAATGTATTTGACTCTCATTTTATTAAAATAGCTTTGTTTGAATGTGTTTGACTTTCATTTGATTCAAATAGCTTTGTTTGAATGTGTTTGACTTTCATTTGATTCAATTAGCTTTGTAGAATGTAATTGACTTTCATTCGATTAAAATATCATTGTTTTAATGTGCTTGACTTTCATTTGATTCAATTAGCTTTGTTTGAATGTGTTTGACTTTCAATTGATTCAAATAGCTTTGTTTGAATGTGTTTGAATTTCATTTAATTCAATTTGCTTTGTAGAATGCATTTCACTTTCATTTGATTTATATAGCTTTGTTTGAATGTGTTTGACTTTCATTTAAATTAAAAAGCTTTTTTTGAATGTGTTTGACTTTCATTTGATTTAAAAGGCTTTGTTTGAATGTGTTTGACTTTCATTTGATTCAATTAGCTTTGTAGAATGTATTTTACTTTTATTTGATTTAATTAGCTTTGTTTGAATTTATTTGACTCTCCTTTGATTCAAATTGCTTTGTTTGAATGAGTTTGACTTTCATTTGATTCAATTAGCTTTGTAGAATGTATTTGACTTTCATTTGATTCAAATAGCTTTATTTGAATGTGTTTGACTTTCATTTAATTCAATTAGCTTTGTAGAATGTATTTGACTTTCATTTGATACAAAATCTTTGTTTGAATGTGTTTGATTTTCATTTGATTCAATTAGCTTTGTTTGAATGTGTTTGACTTTAATTTAATTCAATTAGCTTTGTAGAATGTATTAGACTTTTATTTGATTTAATTAGCTTTGTTTTAATGTATTTGACTCTCATTTGATACAAATAGCATTGTTTGAATGTGTTTTGACTTTCATTTGATTCAAATAGCTTTGTTTGAATGTGTTTTACTTTCATTTGATTCAATTAGATTTGTACAATGTATTTGACTTTCATTTGATTAAAATAGCTTTGTTTGAATGTGCTTGACTTTCATTTGATTCAATTAGCTTAGTTTGAATGTGTTTGACTTTCATTTGATTCAATTAGCTTTGTTGAATGTATTTGACTCTCATTTGATTCAATTAGCTTTGTTTGAATGTGTTTGACTTTTATTTGATTCAATTAGCTTTGTAGAATGTATTTGACTCTCATTGATTCAAATAGCTTTGTTTGAATGCGTTTAACTTTCATTTGATTCAATTAGCTTTGTAGAATACATTTCACTTTAATTTAATTTAAACAACTTTGTTTGAATGTGTTAGACTTTCATTTGACTCAAATAGCTTTATTTGATTGCGTTTGACTTTCATTTGATACAATTAGCTTTGTAAAACGAATTTGACTTTCATTTTATTCAAATAGCTTTGTTTGAATGTGTTTGACTTTCATTTGATTCAATTAGCTTTGTAGAATGTGTTTGACTTTAATTTGAGTCAAATAACTTTGTTTGACTGTGTTTGACTTTCATTTGTTTCAATTTGCTTTGTAGAATGTATTTGACTTTCATTTTCTTCAAATAGCTTTGTTTGAATGTGTTTGACTTTCATTTGATTCAATTAGCTTTTTAGAATGTATTTGACATTCATTTAATTAAAATAGCTTTGTTTGAATGTGTTTGACTTTCATTTGATTCAATTAGCTTTGTTTGAATGTCTTTGACTTTCATTTGATTCAATTAGCTTTGTTTGAATGTCTTTGACTTTCATTTGATTCAATTAGCTTTGTAGAATGTATTTGACTTTCAATTGATTCAAATAGCTTTGTTTGAATGTGTTTGACTTTCATTTGATTCAATTAGCTTTGTAGAATGTATTTTACTGTCATTTGATTCAAATAGCTTTATTTGAATGTGTTTGAATTTCATTTAATTCAATTTGCTTTGTAGAATGCATTTCACTTTCATTTGATTTATATAGCTTTGTTTGAATGTGTTTGACTTTCATTTAAATTAAAAAGCTTTTTTTGAATGTGTTTGACTTTCATTTGATTTAAAAGGCTTTGTTTGAATGTGTTTGACTTTCATTTGATTCAATTAGCTTTGTAGAATGTATTTTACTTTTATTTGATTTAATTAGCTTTGTTTAAATTTATTTGACTCTCCTTTGATTCAAATTGCTTTGTTTGAATGAGTTTGACTTTCATTTGATTCAATTAGCTTTGTAGAATGTATTTGACTTTCATTTGATTCAAATAGCTTTATTTGAATGTGTTTGACTTTCATTTAATTCAATTAGCTTTGTAGAATGTATTTGACTTTCATTTGATACAAAATCTTTGTTTGAATGTGTTTGATTTTCATTTGATTCAATTAGCTTTGTTTGAATGTGTTTGACTTTAATTTAATTCAATTAGCTTTGTAGAATGTATTAGACTTTTATTTGATTTAATTAGCTTTGTTTTAATGTATTTGACTCTCATTTTATTAAAATAGCTTTGTTTGAATGTGTTTGACTTTCATTTGATTCAAATAGCTTTGTTTGAATGTGTTTGACTTTCATTTGATTCAATTAGCTTTGTAGAATGTAATTGACTTTCATTCGATTAAAATAGCATTGTTTTAATGTGCTTGACTTTCATTTGATTCAATTAGCTTTGTTTGAATGTGTTTGACTTTCAATTGATTCAAATAGCTTTGTTTGAATGTGTTTGACTTTCATTTGATTCAATTAGCTTTGTAGAATGTATTTTACTGTCATTTGATTCAAATAGCTTTGTTTGAATGTGTTTGAATTTCATTTAATTCAATTTGCTTTGTAGAATGCATTTCACTTTCATTTGATTTATATAGCTTTGTTTGAATGTGTTTGACTTTCATTTAAATTAAAAAGCTTTTTTTGAATGTGTTTGACTTTCATTTGATTTAAAAGGCTTTGTTTGAATGTGTTTGACTTTCATTTGATTCAATTAGCTTTGTAGAATGTATTTTACTTTTATTTGATTTAATTAGCTTTGTTTGAATTTATTTGACTCTCCTTTGATTCAAATTGCTTTGTTTGAATGAGTTTGACTTTCATTTGATTCAATTAGCTTTGTAGAATGTATTTGACTTTCATTTGATTCAAATAGCTTTGTTTGAATGTGTTTGACTTTCATTTGATTCAAATAGCTTTGTTTGAATGTGTTTGACTTTCATTTGATTCAATTAGCTTTGTAGAATGTAATTGACTTTCATTCGATTAAAATAGCATTGTTTTAATGTGCTTGACTTTCATTTGATTCAATTAGCTTTGTTTGAATGTGTTTGACTTTCAATTGATTCAAATAGCTTTGTTTGAATGTGTTTGACTTTCATTTGATTCAATTAGCTTTGTAGAATGTATTTTACTGTCATTTGATTCAAATAGCTTTGTTTGAATGTGTTTGAATTTCATTTAATTCAATTTGCTTTGTAGAATGCATTTCACTTTCATTTGATTTATATAGCTTTGTTTGAATGTGTTTGACTTTCATTTAAATTAAAAAGCTTTTTTTGAATGTGTTTGACTTTCATTTGATTTAAAAGGCTTTGTTTGAATGTGTTTGACTTTCATTTGATTCAATTAGCTTTGTAGAATGTATTTTACTTTTATTTGATTTAATTAGCTTTGTTTGAATTTATTTGACTCTCCTTTGATTCAAATTGCTTTGTTTGAATGAGTTTGACTTTCATTTGATTCAATTAGCTTTGTAGAATGTATTTGACTTTCATTTGATTCAAATAGCTTTATTTGAATGTGTTTGACTTTCATTTAATTCAATTAGCTTTGTAGAATGTATTTGACTTTCATTTGATACAAAATCTTTGTTTGAATGTGTTTGATTTTCATTTGATTCAATTAGCTTTGTTTGAATGTGTTTGACTTTAATTTAATTCAATTAGCTTTGTAGAATGTATTAGACTTTTATTTGATTTAATTAGCTTTGTTTTAATGTATTTGACTCTCATTTGATACAAATAGCATTGTTTGAATGTGTTTGACTTTCATTTGATTCAAATAGCTTTGTTTGAATGTGTTTTTACTTTCATTTGATTCAATTAGATTTGTACAATGTATTTGACTTTCATTTGATTAAAATAGCTTTGTTTGAATGTGCTTGACTTTCATTTGATTCAATTAGCTTAGTTTGAATGTGTTTGACTTTCATTTGATTCAATTAGCTTTGTTGAATGTATTTGACTCTCATTTGATTCAATTAGCTTTGTTTGAATGTGTTTGACTTTTATTTGATTCAATTAGCTTTGTAGAATGTATTTGACTCTCATTGATTCAAATAGCTTTGTTTGAATGCGTTTAACTTTCATTTGATTCAATTAGCTTTGTAGAATACATTTCACTTTAATTTAATTTAAACAACTTTGTTTGAATGTGTTAGACTTTCATTTGACTCAAATAGCTTTATTTGATTGCGTTTGACTTTCATTTGATACAATTAGCTTTGTAAAACGAATTTGACTTTCATTTTATTCAAATAGCTTTGTTTGAATGTGTTTGACTTTCATTTGATTCAATTAGCTTTGTAGAATGTGTTTGACTTTAATTTGAGTCAAATAACTTTGTTTGACTGTGTTTGACTTTCATTTGTTTCAATTTGCTTTGTAGAATGTATTTGACTTTCATTTTCTTCAAATAGCTTTGTTTGAATGTGTTTGACTTTCATTTGATTCAATTAGCTTTTTAGAATGTATTTGACATTCATTTAATTAAAATAGCTTTGTTTGAATGTGTTTGACTTTCATTTGATTCAATTAGCTTTGTTTCAATGTCTTTGACTTTCATTTGATTCAATTAGCTTTGTAGAATGTATTTGACTTTCAATTGATTCAAATAGCTTTGTTTGAATGTGTTTGACTTTCATTTGATTCAATTAGCTTTGTAGAATGTATTTTACTGTCATTTGATTCAAATAACTTTATTTGAATGTGTTTGAATTTCATTTAATTCAATTTGCTTTGTAGAATGCATTTCACTTTCATTTGATTTATATAGCTTTGTTTGAATGTGTTTGACTTTCATTTGATTCAATTAGCTTTGTTTGAATGTGTTTGACTTTCATTTGATTCAATTAGCTTTGTAGAATGTATTTGACTTTCATTTGATTCATATAGCTTTGTTTGAATGTGTTTGACTTACATTTGATTGAATTAGCTTTGTAGAATGTGTTTGACTGTCATTTGATTCAAATAGCTTTGTTTGAATGTGTTTGAATTTCATTTAGATTAATTTGCTTTGTAGAATGCATTTCACTTTCATTTGATTTATATAGCTTTGTTTTGAATGTGTTTGACTTTCATTTAAATTAAAAAGCTTTTTTTGAATGTGTTTGACTCTCATTTGATTCAATTAGCTTTGTTTGAATGTGTTTGACTTTCATTAGATTCAAATAGCTTTGTTTGACTGTGTTTGACATTCATTTAATTAAAATAGCTTTGTGTTTGAATGTGTTTTGACTTTCATTTGATTCAAATGTAGTTTTGTTTTGAATGTGTTTGACTTTCATTTTGATTCAATTAGCTTTGTAGAATGTATTTGACTTTCATTTGATTCAAATTAGCTTTGTTTGAATGTGTTATTGACTTTCATTTGATTCAATTAGCTTTGTAGAATGTGTTTGACTGTCATTTGATTCAAATAGCTTTGTTTGAAAGTGTTTGAATTTCATTTAGATTAATTTGCTTTGTAGAATGCATTTCACTTTCATTTGATTTATATAGCTTTGTTTGAATGTGTTTGACTTTCATTTAAATTAAAAAGCTTTTTTTGAATGTGTTTGACTTTCATTTGATTTAAAAGGCTTTGTTTGAATGTGTTTGACTTTCATTTGATTCAATTAGCTTTGTAGAATGTATTTTACTTTTATTTGATTTAATTAGCTTTGTTTGAATTTATTTGACTCTCCTTTGATTCAAATAGCTTTGTTTGAATGTGTTTGACTTTCATTAGATTCAATTAGCTTTGTAGAATGTATTTGACTTTCATTTGATTCAAATAGCTTTATTTGAATGCGTTAGACTTTCATTTGATTCAATTAGCTTTGTAGAATGTATTTGACTTTCATTTGATTCAAAATCTTTGTTTGAATGTGTATGACTTTCATTTGATTCAATTAGCTTTGTTTGAATGTGTTTGACTTTAATTTAATTCAATTAGCTTTGTAGAATGTATTAGACTTTTATTTGATTTAATTAGCTTTGTTTTAATGTATTTGACTCTCATTTGATTCAAATAGCTTTGTTTGAATGTGTTTGACTTTCATTTGATTCAAATAGCTTTGTTTAAATGTGTTTTACTTTCATTTGATTCAATTAGCTTGGTAGAATGTATTTGCTTTCATTTGATTAAAATAGCTTTGTTTGAATGTGCTTGACTTTCATTTGATTCAATTAGCTTTGTTTGAATGTGTTTGACTTTCATTTGATTCAATTAGCTTTGTTGAATGTATTTGACTCTCATTTGATTCAATTAGCTTTGTTTGAATATGTTTGACTTTCATTTGATTCAATTAGCTTTGTAGAATGTATTTGACTCTCATTTGATTCAAATAGCTTTATTTGAATGCGTTTAACTTTCATTTTATTCAATTAGCTTTGTAGAATGTATTTGACTTTCATTTTCTTCAAATAGCTTTGTTTGAATGTGTTTGACTTTCATTTGATTCAATTAGCTTTGTAGAATGTATTTGACATTCATTTAATTAAAATAGCTTTGTTTGAATGTGTTTGACTGTCATTTTATTCAATTAGCTTTGTTTGAATGTGTTTGACTTTAATTTAAACAACTTTGTTTGAATGTGTTTGACTTTCATTTGACTCAAACAACTTTATTTGATTGCGTTTGACTTTCATTTTGATACAATTAGCTTTGTAGAACGTAGTTGACTTACATTTGATTCAAATAGCTTTGTTTGAATGTGTTTGACTTTCATTTGATTCAATTAGCTTTGTAGAATGTATTTGACTTTCATTTGAGTCAAATAACTTTGTTTGACTGTGTTTGACTTTCATTTGATTCAATTAGCTTTGTAGAATGTATTTTACTGTCATTTTGATTCAAATAGCTTTATTTGAATGTGTTTGAATTTCATTTAATTCAATTTGCTTTGTAGAATGCATTTCACTTTCATTTGATTTATAATAGCTTTGTTTGAATGTGTTTGACTTTCATTTAAATTCAAAAGCTTTTTTGAATGTGTTTGACTTTCATTTGATTCAAAAGCTTTGTTTGAATGTGTTTGACTTTCATTTGATTCAATTAGCTTTGTAGAATGTATTTTACTTTTATTTGATTTAATTAGCTTTGTTTAAATTTATTTGACTCTCCTTTGATTCAAAATTGCTTTGTTTGAATGAGTTTGACTTTCATTTGATTAATTAGCTTTGTGAATGTATTTGACTTTCATTTGATTCAAATTAGCTTTGATTTGAATGTGTTTGACTTTCATTTTAGATTCTATTAGCTTTTGTATTGAATGTAATTTTGACATTCATTTGATTAACAAAATTAGCTTTGTTTGAATGTGTTTGACTTTTTCAATTTTGATGTCAAATTAGCTTTGTTTGAATGTGTTTAACTTTCATTTATTCAATTAGCTTTGTAGAATGTATTTCACTTTCATTTGATTTAAATAACTTTGTTTGAATGCGTTTGACTTTCATTTGATTCAATTAGGCTTTATTTGAATGTGTTTGACTTTCATTTGTTACAAATAGCTTTGTTTGAATGTGTTTGACATTTCATTCGATTAAAATAGCTTTGTTTGAATGTGTTTGACTTTCATTTGATTCAATTAGCTTTGTTGAATGTGTTTGACTTTCATTTGATTCAATTAGCTTTGTTGAATGTATTTGACTTTTCATTTGATTTAATTAGCTTTGTTTGAATGTGTTTGACTTTCATTTGATTCAATTAGCTTTGTTAGAATGTATTTGACTTTTATTTGATTTAATTAGCTTTGAGAATGTATTTGACTCTCATTTGATTCAAATAGCTTTGTTTGAATGTGTTTGACTTTCATTTGATACAATTAGCTTTGTGGAATGTATTTGACTGTCATTTGATTCAAATAGCTTTTTTTTTAATGTGTTTTGACTTTCATTTGATTCAATTTAGCTTTATAGAATGTTTTGACTTTCATTTGATTCAAATAGCTTTGTTTGAATGTGTTTGACTTTCATTTGATTCAATTAGCTTTGTAGAATGTATTTGACTTTCACTTGATTCAAAGCTTTGTTTGAATGTGTTTTGACTTTCGTTTAAGATTCAAATTAGCTTTTTTGAATGTGTTTGACTTTCAATTTAATTCAATTAGCTTTGTAGATTGTATTTGACTTCCATTTGATTCAATTAGCTTTGTTTGAATGTATTTGACTTTTATATTGATTCAATTAGCTTTGTTTAGAATGTTATTTGACTTTTATTTGATTCTAATTAGCTTTGTTTGAATGTGTTTGACTTTCATTTGATTCAATTAGCTTTGTAGAATGTATTTGACTTTTCATTTGAGTTCAAATAACTTTGTTTGACATGTGTTTGACTTTCATTTGATTCAATTAGCTTTGTAGAATGTATTTGACTTTTCATTTGATCTTCAAAATAGCTGTTGATTTATTTGAATGCTTTTTTGTTGTTTGACTTTTCATTTGATTTCAATTAGCTTTGTAGAATGTATTTGACATTCATTTTAATTAAAATAGCTTTGTTTGAATGTGTTTTGACTTTCATTTGATTCAATTAGCTTTTGTTTTGAATGTCGTTTGACTTTCATTTGATTCAATTAGCTTTTGTAGAATGTATTTGACTTTCATTCGATTAAATAGCATTGTTTTAATGTTTTGCTTTCATTTGATTCAATTAGCTTTGTTTGAATGTGTTTGACTTTCAATTGATTCAAATAGCTTTGTTTGAATGTGTTTGACTTTCAATTGATTCAATTAGCTTTGTAGAATGTATTTTACTGTCATTTGATTCAAATAGCTTTGTTTGAATGTGTTTGAATTTCATTTAATTCAATTTGCTTTGTAGAATGCATTTCACTTTCATTTGATTTATATAGCTTTGTTTGAATGTGTTTGATTTTCATTTAAATTAAAAAGCTTTTTTTGAATGTGTTTGACTTTCATTTGATTTAAAAGGCTTTGTTTGAATGTGTTTGACTTTCATTTGATTGCAATTAGCTTTGTAGAATGTATTTTACTTTTATTTGATTTAATTAGCTTTGTTTAAATTTATTTGACTCTCATTTGATTCAAATAGCTTTGTTTGAATGTGTTTGACTTTTATTTGATTCAATTAGCTTTGTAGAATGTATTTGACTTTCATTTGATTCGAAATCTTTTGTTTGAATGTGTTTGACTTTCATTTGATTCAATTAGCTTTGTTTGAATGTGTTTGACTTTAATTTAATTCAATTAGCTTTGTATAATGTATTAGACTTTTATTTGATTTAATTAGCTTCGTTTTAATGTATTTGACTCTCATTTGATTCAAATAGCTTTGTTTGAATGTGTTTGACTTTTCATTTGATTCAAATAGCTTTGTTTGAATGTGTTTGAGTTTCATTTGATTCAAGTAGCTTTGTAGAATGTAATTGACTTTCATTCGATTAAAATAGCTTTGTTTGAATGTGCTTGACTTTCTTTTGATTCAATTAGCTTTGTTTGAATGTGTTTGACTTTCATTTGATTCAATTAGCTTTGTTGAATGTATTTGACATTCATTTGATTCAATTAGCTTTGTTTGAATGTGTTTTGACTTTCATTTTGAGTCAAAATAGCTTTGTTTGAATGCGTTTAACTTTCATTTGATTCAATTAGCTTTGTAGAATACATTTCACTTTCATTAAATTTAACCAACTTTGTTTGAATGTGTTTGACTTTCATTTGACTCAAATAGCTTTATTTGATTGCGTTTGACTTTCATTTGATACAATTAGCTTTGTAGAACGTATTTGACTTTCATTTTGATTCAAATAGGTTTATTTAAATGTGTTTGACTTTCGTTTGATTCAATTAGCTTTGTAGAACGTATTTGACTTTCATTTGAGTCAAATAACTTTGTTTGACTGTGTTTGACTTTCATTTGTTTCAATTTGCATTGTATAATGTATTTGACTTTCATTTTCTTCAAATAGCTTTATTTGAATGTGTTTGACTTTCATTTGATTCAATTAGCTTTGTAGAATGTATTTGACATTCATTTAATTAAAATAGCTTTGTTTGAATGTGTTTGACTGTCATTTGATTCAATTAGCTTTGTTTGAATGTGTTTGACTTTCATTTGATTCAATTAGCTTTGTTTGAATGTGTTTGAGTTTCATTTGATTCAATTAGCTTTGTAGAATGTAATTGACTTTCATTCGATTAAAATTAGCTTTGTTTGAATGTGCTTGACTTTCATTTGATTCAATTAGCTTTGTTTGAATGTGTTTGACTTTCATTTGATTCAATTAGCTTTGTTGAATGTATTTGACATTCATTTGATTCAATTAGCTTTGTTTGAATGTGTTAGACTTTCATTTGAGTCAAATAACTTTGTTTGTATGCGTTTCACTTTCATTTGATTCAATTACCTTTGTAGAATACATTTCACTTTCATTTAAAATTTAAACAACTTTGTTTGAATGTGTTTGACTTTCATTTGACTCAAATAGCTTTATTTGATTGCGTTTGACTTTCATTTGATACAATTAGCTTTGTAGAACGTATTTGACTTTCATTTTGATTCAAATAGCTTTATTTAAATGTGTTTGACTTTCGTTTGATTCAATTAGCTTTGTAGAATGTATTTGACTTTCATTTGAGTCAAATAACTTTGTTTGACTGTGTTTGACTTTCATTTGTTTCAATTTGCATTGTAGAATGTATTTGACTTTCATTTTCTTCAAATAGCTTTGTTTGAATGTGTTTGACTTTCATTTTATTCAATTTGCTTTGTAGAATGCATTTGACATTCATTTAATTAAAATAGCTTTGTTTGAATGTGTTTGACTGTCATTTGAATCAATTAGCTTTTTTTGAATGTGTTTCACTTTCATTTGATTCAATTAGCTTTTTAGAATGTATTTGACTTTCATTTGATTCAAAATAGCTTTGTTTGAATGTGTTTGACTTTCAATTGATTCAATTAGCTTTGTAGAATGTATTTGACTGTCATTTGATTCAAATAGTTTTGTTTGAATGTAGTTGAATTTCATTTAATTCAATTTGCTTTGTAGAATGCATTTCACTTTAATTTGATTTATATAGCTTTGTTTGAATGTGTTTGACTTTCATTTAAATTAAAAAGCTTTTTTTGAATGTGTTTGACTTTCATTTGATTTAAAAGGCTTTGTTTGAATGTGTTTGACTTTCATTTTGATGCAATTAGGTTTGTAGAATTTATTTTACTTTTTTTTATTTAATTAGCTTTGTTTTGAATTTATTTGACTCTCATTTGATTCAAATAGCTTTGTTCGAATGTGTTTGACTTTCATTTGATTCAATTAGCTTTGTAGAATGTATTTGACTTTCATTTGATTCAAATAGCTTTATTTGAATGTGTTTGACTTTCATTTGATTCAATTAGCTTTGTAGAATGTATTTGACTTTCATTTAATACGAAATCTTTGTTTGAATGTGTTTGACTTTCATTTGATTCAATTAGCTTTGTTTGAAATGTGTTTGACTTTCATTGATTCAATTCGCTTTGTTGAATGTATTTGACTTTCAGTTAATTCAATTAGCTTTGTTTGAATGTGTTTGACTTTCATTTGATTCAATTAGCTTTGTAGAATGTATTTGACTTTTATTTTGATTTAATTAGCTTTGTTTGAATGTATTTGACTCTCATTTGATTCAAATAGCTTTGTTTGAATGTGTTTGACTTTCATTTGATTCAATTAGCTTTGTAGAATGTATTTGACTCTCATTGATTCAAATAAGCTTTGTTTGAATGCGTTTAACTTTCATTTGATTCAATTAGCTTTTTAGAATACATTTCACTTTAATTTAATTTAAACAACTTTGTTTGAAATGTGTTAGACTTTCATTTGACTCAAATAGCTTTATTTGATTGCGTTTTGACTTTCATTTGATACAATTAGCTTTGTAAAACGAATTTGACTTTCATTTTATTCAAATAGCTTTGTTTGAATGTGTTTGACTTTCATTTGATTCAATTAGCTTTGTAGAATGTGTTTGACTTTAATTTGAGTCAAATAACTTTGTTTTGACTGTGTTTGACTTTCATTTGTTTCAATTTGCTTTGTAAAATGTATTTGACTTTCATTTTCTTCAAAATAGCTTTGTTTGAATGTGTTTTGACTTTCATTTGATTCAATTAGCTTTTTAGAATGTATTTGACATTCATTTAATTAAAATAGCTTTGTTTGAATGTGTTTGACTTCATTTGATTCAATTAGCTTTGTTTCAATGTCTTTTTTTTTTTTGACTTTCATTTGATTCAAATTAGCTTTGTAGAATGTATTTGACTTTCAATTTATTCAAATAGCTTTGTTTGAATGTGTTTGACTTTCCATTTGATTCAATTAGCTTTGTAGAATGTGTTTGACTTTAATTTGAGTCAAATAACTTTGTTTGACTGTGTTTGACTTTCATTTGTTTCAATTTGCTTTGTAAAATGTATTTGACTTTCATTTTCTTCAAATAGCTTTGTTTGAATGTGTTTGACTTTCATTTGATTCAATTAGCTTTTTTAGAATGTATTTGACATTCATTTAATTAAAAATAGCTTTGTTTGAATGTGTTTGACTTTCATTTTGATTCAATTAGCTTTGTTTCAATGTCTTTGACTTTCATTTGATTCAATTTGCTTTGTAGAATGCATTTCACTTTCATTTTGATTTATATAGCTTTGTTGAATGTGTTTGACTTTCATTTGATTCAATTAGCTTTGTTTGAATGTGTTTGACTTTCATTTGATTCAATTAGCTTTGTAGAATGTATTTGACTTTCATTTGATTCAAATAGCTTTGTTTGAATGTGTTTGACTTACATTTGATTGAATTAGCTTTTTGTAGAATGTGTTTGACTGTCATTTGATTCAAATAGCTTTGTTTGAATGTGTTTGAATTTCATTTAGATTAATTTGCTTTGTAGAATGCATTTCACTTTCATTTGATTTATATAGCTTTTGTTTGAATGTGTTTGACTTTCATTTAAATTAAAAAGCTTTTTTTGAATGTGTTTGACTCT
The DNA here is from genome assembly GCF_001683475.1 of Chenopodium quinoa. Lineage (NCBI taxonomy): Eukaryota > Viridiplantae > Streptophyta > Magnoliopsida > Caryophyllales > Amaranthaceae > Chenopodium > Chenopodium quinoa. The sequence continues at coordinate 17,660 of NW_018745040.1, read as the reverse complement.
CATTTGATTCAATTAGCTTTGTTTGAATGTGTTTAGCTTTCATTAGATTCAAATAGCTTTGTTTGACTGTGTTTGACATTCATTTAATTTAAATAGCTTTGTTTGAATGTGTTTGACTTTCATTTGATTCAATTAGTTTGTTTGAATGTGTTTGACTTTCATTTGATTCAATTAGCTTTGTAGAATGTATTTGACTTTCATTTGATTCAAATAGCTTTGTTTGAATGTATTTTTAACTGTCATTTGATTCAAATAGCTTTGTTTGAATGTGTTTGAATTTCATTTAATTCAATTTGCTTTGTAGAATGCATTTCACTTTCATTTGATTTATATAGCTTTGTTTGAATGTGTTTTGACTTTCATTTAAATTAAAAAGCTTTTTTTGAATGTGTTTGACTTTCATTTGATTTAAAAGGCTTTGTTTGAATGTGTTTGACTTTCATTTGATTCAATTAGCTTTGTAGAATGTATTTTACTTTTATTTGATTTAATTAGCTTTGTTTGAATTTATTTGACTCTCCTTTGATTCAAACTGCTTTGTTTGAATGTGTTTGACTTTCATTTGATTCAATTAGCTTTGTAGAATGTATTTGACTTTCATTTGATTCAAATAGCTTTATTTGAATGTGTTTGACTTTCATTTAATTCAATTAGCTTTGAAGAATGTATTTGACTTTCATTTGATTCAAAATTTTTGTTTGAATGTGTTTGACTTTCATTTGATTCAATTAGCTTTGTTTGAATGTGTTTGACTTTAATTTGATTCAATTAGCTTTTGCAGAATGTATTAGACTTTTATTTGATTTAATTAGCTTTGTTTTTAATGTATTTGACTCTTACTTGATTCAAATAGCATTGTTTGAATGTGTTGGACTTTCATTTGATTCAAATAGCTTTGTTTGAATGTGTTTTACTTTCATTTGATTCAATTAACTTTGTAGAATGTATTTGACTTTCATTTGATTTAAAATAGCTTTGTTTGAATGTGCTTGACTTTCATTTGATTCAATTAGCTTAGTTTGAATGTGTTTTGACTTTAATTTGATTTCAATTAGCTTTGTTGAATGTATTTGACTCTCATTTGATTCAATTAGCTTTGTTTGAATGTGTTTGACTTTCATTTGATTCAATTAGCTTTGTAGAATGTATTTGACTCTCAATTGATTCAAATAGCTTTGTTTGAATGCGTTTAACTTTCATTTGATTCAATTAGCTTTGTAGAATACATTTCACTTTAATTTAATTTAAACAACTTTGTTTGAATGTGTTAGACTTTCATTTGACTCAAATAGCTTTATTTGATTGCGTTTGACTTTCATTTGATACAATTAGCTTTGTAAAACGAATTTGACTTTCATTTTTATTCAAATAGCTTTGTTTGAATGTGTTTGACTTTCATTTGATTCAATTAGCTTTGTAGAATGTATTTGACTTTAATTTGAGTCAAATAACTTTGTTTGACTGTGTTTGACTTTCATTTGAATTTGCTTTGTAGAATGTATTTGACTTTCATTTTCTTCAAATAGCTTTGTTTGAATGTGTTTGACTTTCATTTGATTCAATTAGCTTTGACATTCATTTAATTAAAAATTTGACTTTCTTTCTTGATTTGACTTTTTGATTCAATTAGCTTTGTTTGAATGTCTTTGACTTTCATTTGATTCAATTACTTTGTAGAATGTATTTGACTTTCAATTGATTCAATAGCTTTGTTTTAATGTGTTTGACTTTCATTTGATTCAATTAGCTTTGTAGAATGTATTTTACTGTCATTTGATTCAAATAGCTTTGTTTGAATGTGTTTGAATTTCATTTAATTCAATTTGCTTTGTAGAATGCATTTCACTTTCATTTGATTTATATAGCTTTGTTTGAATGTGTTTGACTTTCATTTAAATTAAAAAGCTTTTTTGAATGTGTTTGACTTTCATTTGATTTAAAAGCTTTGTTTGAATGTGTTTGACTTTCATTTGATTCAATTAGCTTTGTAGAATGTATTTTACTTTTATTTGATTTAATTAGCTTTGTTTGAATTTATTTGACTCTCCTTTGATTCAAATTGCTTTGTTTGAATGAGTTTGACTTTCATTTGATTCAATTAGCTTTGTAGAATGTATTTGACTTTCATTTGATTTAGCTTGACTTTCATTTAATTCAATTAGCTTTGTAGAATGTATTTGACTTTCATTTGATCAAAATCTTTGTTTGAATGTGTTGATTTCATTTGATTCAATTAGCTTTGTTTGAATGTTGACTTTAATTTAATTCAATTAGCTTTGTAGAATGTATTAGACTTTTATTTGATTTAATTAGCTTTGTTTTAATGTATTTGACTCTCATTTGATACAAATAGCATTGTTGAATGTGTTTGACTTTCATTTGATTCAAATAGCTTTGTTTGAATGTGTTTACTTTCATTTGATTCAATTAGATTTGTACAATGTATTTGACTTTCATTTGATTAAAATAGCTTTGTTTGAATGTGCTTGACTTTCATTTGATTCAATTAGCTTAGTTTGAATGTGTTTGACTTTCATTTGATTCAATTAGCTTTGTTGAATGTATTTGACTCTCATTTGATTCAATTAGCTTTGTTTGAATGTGTTTGACTTTCATTTGATTCAATTAGCTTTGTAGAATGTTTTGACTCTCATTTGATTCAAATAGCTTTGTTTGAATGCTGTTTAACTTTCATTTGATTCAATTAGCTTTGTAGAATACATTTCACTTTAATTTAATTAAACAACTTTGTTTGAATGTGTTGACTTTCATTTGACTCAAATAGCTTTATTTGATTGCGTTTGACTTTCATTTGATTACAATTAGCTTTGTAGAAGTAATTTGAACTTTCATTTTATTCAAAATAGCTTTGTTTGAATGTGTTTGACTTTCATTTGATTCAATTAGCTTTGTTAGAATGTTTTGACTTAATTTGAGTTCAAATAACTTTGTTTGACTGTGTTTGACTTTCATTTGTTTCAATTGCTTTGTAGAATGTATTTGACTTTCATTTTCTTCAAATAGCTTTGTTTGAATGTGTTGACTTTCATTTGATTCAATTAGCTTTTGTAGAATGTATTTGACATTCATTTAATTAAAATAGCTTTGTTTGAATGTGTTTGACTTTCATTTGATTCAATTAGCTTTGTTTGAATGTCTTTGACTTTCATTTGATTCAATTAGCTTTGTTTGAATGTCTTTGACTTTCATTTGATTCAATTAGCTTTGTAGAATGTATTTGACTTTCAATTTGATTCAAATAGCTTTGTTTGAATGTGTTTGACTTTCATTTGATTCAAAATAGCTGTGTAGAATGAATTTAACTGTCATTTGATTCAAATAGCTTTTGTTTGAATGTGTTAGAATTTCATTTAATTGAATTTTCTTTGTAGAATGCATTTCACCTTCATTTGATTTATATAGCTTTGTTTGAATGTGTTTGACTTTCATTTAAATTAAAAAGCTTTTTTTGAATGTGTTTGACTTTCATTTGATTTAAAAGGCTTTGTTTGAATGTGTTTGACTTTCATTTGATTCAATTAGCTTTGTAGAATATATTTTACTTTTATTTGATTTAATTAGCTTTGTTTAAATTTATTTGACTCTCATTTGATTCAAATAGCTTTGTTTTGAATGTGTTTGACTTTCATTTGATTCAATTAACTTTGTAGAATGTATTTGACTTTCATTTGATTGAAATAGCGTTATTTGACTGTGTTTGACTTTCATTTGATTCAATTAGCTTTGTATAATGTATTTGACTTTCATTTGATTCAAAATCTTTGTTTGAATGTGTTTTGACTTTCATTTGATTCAATTAGCTTTGTTTGAATGTGTTTGACTTTAATTTAATTCAATTAGCTTTGTAGAATGTATTAGACTTTTATTTGATTTAATTAGCTTTGTTTTAATGTATTTGACTCTCATTTGATTCAAATAGCTTTGTTTGAATGTGTTTGACTTTCATTTGATTCAAATAGCTTTGTTTGATTGTGTTTGACTTTCATTTGATTCAATTAGCTTTGTAGAATGTAATTGACTTTCATTCGATTAAAATAGCTTTGTTTGAATGTGCTTGACTTTCATTTGATTCAATTAGCTTTGTTTGAATGTGTTTGACTTTCATTTGATTCAATTAGCTTTGTAGAATGTTTTGACTTTCATTTTAGTCAAATAACTTTGTTTGACTGTGTTTGACTTTCATTTGTTTCAATATGCTTTGTAGAATGTATTTGACTTTCATTTTCTTCAAATAGCTTTGTTTGAATGTGTTTGACTTTCATTTGATTCAATTAGCTTTGTAGAATGTATTTGACATTCATTTAATTAAAATAGCTTTGTTTGAATGTGTTTGACTTTCATTTGATTCAATTAGCTTTGTTTGAATGTCTTTGACTTTCATTTGATTCAATTAGCTTTGTTTGAATGTCTTTGACTTTCATTTGATTCAATTAGCTTTGTAGAATGTATTTGACTTTCATTTGATTCAAATAGCTTTGTTTGAATGTGTTTGACTTTCATTTGATTCAATTAGCTGTGTAGAATGAATTTAACTATCATTTGATTCAAATAGCTTTGTTTGAATGTGTTAGAATTTCATTTAATTGAATTTTCTTTGTGGAATGCATTTCACTTTCATTTGATTTATATAGCTTTGTTTGAATGTGTTTGACTTTCATTTAAATTAAAAAGCTTTTTTTGAATGTGTTTGACTTTCATTTGATTTAAAAGGCTTTGTTTGAATGTGTTTGACTTTCATTTGATTCAATTAGCTTTGTAAAATATATTTTACTTTTATTTGATTTAATTAGCTTTGTTTAAATTTATTTGACTCTCATTTGATTCAAATAGCTTAGTTTGAATGTGTTTGACTTTCATTTGATTCAATTAACTTTGTAGAATGTATTTGACTTTCATTTGATTGAAATAGCGTTATTTGACTGTGTTTGACTTTCATTTGATTCAATTAGCTTAGTATAATGTATTTGACTTTCATTTGATTTAAAATCTTTGTTTGAATGTGTTTGACTTTCATTTGATTCAATTAGCTTTGTTTGAATGTGTTTGACTTTAATTTAATTCAATTAGCTTTGTAAAATGTATTAGACTTTTATTTGATTTAATTAGCTTTGTTTTAATGTATTTGACTCTCATTTGATTCAAATAGCTTTGTTTGAATGTGTTTGACTTTCATTTGATTCAAATAGCTTTGTTTGATTGTGTTTGACTTTCATTTGATTCAATTAGCTTTGTAGAATGTAATTGACTTTCATTCGATTAAAATAGCTTTGTTTGAATGTGCTTGACTTTCATTTGATTCAATTAGCTTTGTTTTGAATGTGTTTGACTTTCATTTGATTCAATTAGCTTTGTAGAATGTATTTGACTTTCATTTTAGTCAAATAACTTTGTTTGACTGTGTTTGACTTTCATTTGTTTCAATATGCTTTGTAGAATGTATTTGACTTTCATTTTCTTCAAATAGCTTTGTTTGAATGTGTTTGACTTTCATTTGATTCAATTAGCTTTGTAGAATGTATTTGACATTCATTTAATTAAAATAGCTTTGTTTGAATGTGTTTGACTTTCATTTGATTCAATTAGCTTTGTTTGAATGTCTTTGACTTTCATTTGATTCAATTAGCTTTGTTTGAATGTCTTTGACTTTCATTTGATTTAATTAGCTTTGTTTGAATGTCTTTGACTTTCATTTGATTCAATTAGGTTTGTAGAATGTATTTGACTTTCATTTGATTCAAATAGCTTTGTTTGAATGTGTTTGACTTTCATTTGATTCAATTAGCTGTGTAGAATGAATTTAACTATCATTTGATTAAAATAGCTTTGTTTGAATGTGTTAGAATTTCATTTAATTGAATTTTCTTTGTGGAATGCATTTCACTTTCATTTGATTTATATAGCTTTGTTTGAATGTGTTTGACTTTCATTTAAATTAAAAAGATTTTTTTGAATGTGTTTGACTTTCATTTGATTTAAAAGGCTTTGTTTTGAATGTGTTTGACTTTCATTTGATTCAATTAGCTTTGTAGAATATATTTTACTTTTATTTGATTTAATTAGCTTTGTTTAAATTTATTTGACTCTCATTTGATTCAAATAGCTTTGTTTGAATGTGTTTGACTTTCATTTGATTCAATTAACTTTGTAGAATGTATTTGACTTTCATTTGATTGAAATAGCGTTATTTGACTGTGTTTGACTTTCATTTGATTCAATTAGCTTTGTATAATGTATTTGACTTTCATTTGATTCAAAATCTTTGTTTGAATGTGTTTGACTTTCATTTGATTCAATTAGCTTTGTTTGAATGTGTTTGACTTTAATTTAATTCAATTAGCTTTGTAGAATGTATTAGACTTTTATTTGATTTAATTAGCTTTGCTTTAATGTATTTGACTCTCATTTGATTCAAATAGCTTTGTTTGAATGTGTTTGACTTTCATTTGATTCAAATAGCTTTGTTTGATTGTGTTTGACTTTCATTTGATTCAATTAGCTTTGTAGAATGTAATTGACTTTCATTCGATTAAAATAGCTTTGTTTGAATGTGCTTGACTTTCATTTGATTCAATTAGCTTTGTTTGAATGTGTTTGACTTTCATTTGATTCAATTAGCTTTGTAGAATGTATTTGACTTTCATTTTAGTCAAATAACTTTGTTTGACTGTGTTTTGACTTTCATTTGTTTCAATATGCTTTGTAGAATGTATTTGACTTTCATTTTCTTCAAATAGCTTTGTTTGAATGTGTTTGACTTTCATTTGATTCAATTAGCTTTGTAGAATGTATTTGACATTCATTTAATTAAAATAGCTTTGTTTGAATGTGTTTGACTTTCATTTGATTCAATTAGCTTTGTTTGAATGTCTTTGACTTTCATTTTGATTCAATTAGCTTTGTTTGAATGTCTTTGACTTTCATTTGATTCAATTAGCTTTGTTTGAATGTCTTTGACTTTCATTTGATTCAATTAGCTTTGTAGAATGTATTTGACTTTCATTTGATTCAAATAGCTTTGTTTGAATGTGTTTGACTTTCATTTGATTCAATTAGCTGTGTAGAATGAATTTAACTATCATTTGATTCAAATAGCTTTGTTTGAATGTGTTAGAATTTCATTTAATTGAATTTTCTTTGTGGAATGCATTTCACTTTCATTTGATTTATATAGCTTTGTTTGAATGTGTTTGACTTTCATTTAAATTAAAAAGCTTTTTTTGAATGTGTTTGACTTTCATTTGATTTAAAAGGCTTTGTTTGAATGTGTTTGACTTTCATTTGATTCAATTAGCTTTGTAGAATATATTTTACTTTTATTTGATTTAATTAGCTTTGTTTAAATTTATTTGACTCTCATTTGATTCAAATAGCTTTGTTTGAATGTGTTTGACTTTCATTTGATTCAATTGACTTTGTAGAATGTATTTGACTTTCATTTGATTGAAATAGCGTTATTTGACTGTGTTTGACTTTCATTTGATTCAATTAGCTTTGTATAATGTATTTGACTTTCATTTGATTCAAAATCTTTGTTTGAATGTGTTTGACTTTCATTTGATTCAATTAGCTTTGTTTGAATGTGTTTGACTTTAATTTAATTCAATTAGCTTTGTAGAATGTATTAGACTTTTATTTGATTTAATTAGCTTTGTTTTAATGTATTTGACTCTCATTTGATTCAAATAGCTTTGTTTGAATGTGTTTGACTTTCATTTGATTCAAATAGATTTGTTTGATTGTGTTTGACTTTCATTTGATTCAATTAGCTTTGTAGAATGTAATTGACTTTCATTCGATTAAAATAGCTTTGTTTGAATGTGCTTGACTTTCATTTGATTCAATTACCTTTGTTTGAATGTGTTTGACTTTCATTTGATTCAATTAGCTTTGTAGAATGTATTTGACTTTCATTTTAGTCAAATAACTTTGTTTGACTGTGTTTGACTTTCATTTGTTTCAATATGCTTTGTAGAATGTATTTGACTTTCATTTTCTTCAAATAGCTTTGTTTGAATGTGTTTGACTTTCATTTGATTCAATTAGCTTTGTAGAATGTATTTGACATTCATTTAATTAAAATAGCTTTGTTTGAATGTGTTTGACTTTCATTTGATTCAATTAGCTTTGTTTGAATGTCTTTGACTTTTCATTTGATTCAATTAGCTTTGTTTGAATGTCTTTGACTTTCATTTGATTCAATTAGCTTTGTAGAATGTATTTGACTTTCATTTGATTCAAATAGCTTTGTAGAATGTATTTTACTGTCATTTGATTCAAATAGCTTTGTTTGAATGTGTTTGAATTTCATTTAATTCAATTTGCTTTGTAGAATGCATTTCACTTTCATTTGATTTATATAGCTTTGTTTGAATGTGTTTGACTTTCATTTAAATTAAAAAGCTTTTTTTGAATGTGTTTGACTTTCATTTGATTTAAACGGCTTTGTTTGATTGTGTTTGACTTTCATTTGATTCAATTAGCTTTGTAGAATGTATTTTACTTTTATTTGATTTAATTAGCTTTGTTTAAATTTATTGGACTCTCATTTGATTCAAATAGCTTTGTTTGAATGTGTTTGACTTTCATTCGATTCAATTAGCTTTGTAGAATGTATTTGACTTTCTTTTGATTGAAATAGCTGTATTTGAATGTGTTTGACTTTCATTTGATTCAATTAGCTTTGTAGAATGTATTTGACTTTCATTTGATTCGAAATCTTTGTTTGAATGTGTTTGACTTTCATTTGATTCAATTAGCTTTGTTTGAATGTGCTTGACTTTCATTTGATTCAATTAGCTTTGTTTGAATGTGTTTGACTTTCATTTGATTCAATTAGCTTTGTTGAATGTATTTGACTTTCATTTGATTCAATTAGCTTTGTTTGAATGTGTTTGACTTTCATTTGATTCAAATAGCTTTGTTTGAATGAGTTTAACTTTCATTTGATTCAATTAGCTTTGAAGAATACATTTCATATTCATTTAATTTAAACAACTTTGTTTGAATGTGTTTTGACTTTCATTTGACTCAAATAGCTTTATTTGATAGCGTTTGACTTTCATTTGATACAATTAGCTTTGTAGAACGTATTTGACTTTCATTTGATTCAAATAGCTTTATTTGAATGTGTTTGACTTTCATTTGATTCAATTAGCTTTGTGTGAATGTGTTTCACTTTCATTTGATTCAATTAGCTTTGTAGAATGCATTTCACTTTCATTTGATTCAAATAGCTTTGTTTGAATGTGTTTGACTTTCATTTGATACAATTAGCTTTGTAGAATGTAAATGACTTTCATTTGATTCAAATAGCTTTGTTTGAATGTGTTTGACTTTCATTTGATTCAATTAGCTTTGTAGAATGTATTCGACTTTATTTGATTAAAATAGCTTTGTTTGAATGTGTTTGACTTTCATTTGATTCAATTAGCTTTGTTTTAATGTGTTTTGACTTTTATTTGATTTAATTAGCTTTGTTTTGAATGTATTTGACTCTCATTTGATTCAAATAGATTTGTTTGAATGTGTTTGAATGTGTTTAAATTTCATTTGATTCAATTAACTTTGTAGAATGTATTTGACTCCCATTTGATTCAAATAGCTTTGTTTGAATGCGTTTAACTTTCATTTGATTCAATTAGCTTTGTAGAATACACTTCACTTTAATTTAATTTAAACAACTTTGTTTGAATGTGTTTGACTTTCATTTGACTCAAATAGCTTTATTTGATTGTGTTTGACTTTCATATGATACAATTAGCTTTGTAGAACGTATTTGACTTTCATTTGATTCAAATAGCTTTATTTGAATGTGTTTGACTTTAATTTGATTCAATTAGCTTTGTAGAATGTATTTTACTGTCATTTGATTCAAATAGCTTTGTTTAAATGTGTTTGAATTTCATTTAATTCAATTTGCTTTGTAGAATGCATTTCACTTTCATTTGATTTATATAGCTTTATTTGAATGTGTTTGACTTTCATTTAAATTAAAAAGCTTTTTTTTGAATGTGTTTGACTTTCATTTGATTTAAAAGGCTTTGTTTGAATGTGTTTGACTTTCATTTGATTCAATTAGCTTTGTAGAATGTATTTTACTTTTATTTTATTTATTTAGCTTTGTTTAAATTTGTTTGACTCTTATTTGATTAAAATAGCTTTGTTTGAATGTGTTTGACTTTCATTTGATTCAATTAGCTTTGTAGAATGTATTTGACTCTCATTTTATTGATATAGCTTTATTTGAATGTGTTTGACTTTCATTTGATTCAATTAGCTTTGTAGAATGTGTTTGACTTTTATTTGATTCGAAATCTTTGTTTGAATGTGTTAGACTTTCATTTGATTCAATTAGCTTTGTTTGAATGTGTTTGACTTTAATTTAATTCAATTAGCTTTGTAGAATGTATTAGACTTTTATTTGATTTAACTAGCTTTGTTTTAATGTATTTGACTTTCATTTGATTCAAATAGCTTTGTTTGAATGTGTTTGACTTTCATTTGATTCAAATAGCTTTGTTTGAATGTGTTTGACTTTCATTTGATTCAATTAGCTTTGTAGAATGTAATTGACTTTCATTCGATTAAAATAGCTTTGTTTGAATGTGCTTGACTTTCATTTGATTCAATTAGCTTTGTTTGAATGTGTTTGACTTTCATTTGATTCAAATAGCTTTGTTTGAATGTGTTTGAATTTCATTTGATTCAATTAGCTTTGTAGAATGTATTTGACTCTCATTTGATTCAAATAGCTTTGTTTGAATGCGTTTAACTTTCTATTGATTCAATTAGCTTTGTAGAATACATTTCACTTTAATTTAATTTAAACAACTTTGTTTGAATATGTTTGACTTTCATTTGACTCAAATAGCTTTATTTGATTGCGTTTGACTTTCATATGATACAATTAGCTTTGTAGAACGTATTTGACTTTCATTTGATTCAAATAGCTTTATTTGAATGTGTTTGACTTTAATTTGATTCAATTAGCTTTGTAGAATGTATTTGACTTTCATTTGAGTCAAATAACTTTGTTTGACTATGTTTTGACTTTCATTTGTTTTCAATTTGCTTTGTAGAATGTATTTGACTTTCATTTTCTTCAAATAGCTTTGTTTGAATGTGTTTGACTTTCATTTGATTCAATTAGCTTTGTAGAATGTATTTTACTGTCATTTGATTCAAATAGCTTTGTTTAAATGTGTTTGCATTTCATTTAATTCAATTTGCTTTGTAGAATGCATTTCACTTTAATTTGATTTATATAGCTTTGTTTGAATGTGTTTGACTTTCATTTAAATTAAAAAGCTTTTTTTGAATGTGTTTGACTTTCATTTGATTTAAAAGGCTTTGTTTGAATGTGTTTTGACTTTCATTTGATTCAATTAGCTTTGTAGAATGTATTTTACTTTTATTTTGATTTATTTAGCTTTGTTTAAATTTGTTTGACTCTTATTTGATTCAAATAGCTTTGTTTGAATGTGTTTGACTTTCATTTGATTCAATTAGCTTTGTAGAATGTATTTGACTCTCATTTTATTGAAATAGCTTTATTTGAATGTGTTTGACTTTCATTTGATTCAATTAGCTTTGTAGAATGTGTTTGACTTTTATTTGATTCGAAATCTTTGTTTGAATGTGTTAGACTTTCATTTGATTCAATTAGCTTTGTTTGAATGTGTTTGACTTTAATTTAATTCAATTAGCTTTGTAGAATGTATTAGACTTTTATTTTGATTTAACTAGCTTTGTTTTAATGTATTTGACTTTCATTTGATTCAAATAGCTTTGTTTGAATGTGTTTGACTTTCATTTGATTCAAATAGCTTTGTTTGAATGTGTTTGACTTTCATTTGATTCAATTAGCTTTGTAGAATGTAATTGACTTTCATTCGATTAAAATAGCTTTGTTTGAATGTGCTTGACTTTCATTTGATTCAATTAGCTTTGTTTGAATGTGTTTGACTTTCATTTGATTCAATATAGCTTTGTTTGAATGTGTTTGAATTTCATTTGATTCAATTAGCTTTGTAGAATGTATTTGACTCTCATTTGATTCAAATAGCTTTGTTTGAATGCGTTTAACTTTCTATTGATTCAATTAGCTTTGTAGAATACATTTCACTTTAATTTAATTTAAACAACTTTGTTTGAATATGTTTGACTTTCATTTGACTCAAATAGCTTTATTTGATTGCGTTTGACTTTCATATGATACAATTAGCTTTGTAGAACGTATTTGACTTTCATTTGATTCAAATAGCTTTATTTGAATGTGTTTGACTTTAATTTGATTCAATTAGCTTTGTAGAATGTATTTGACTTTCATTTTGAGTCAAATAACTTTGTTTGACTATGTTTGACTTTCATTTGTTTCAATTTGCTTTGTAGAATGTATTTGACTTTCATTTTCTTCAAATAGCTTTGTTTGAATGTGTTTGACTTTCATTTGATTCAATTAGCTTTGTAGAATGTATTTTACTGTCATTTGATTCAAATAGCTTTGTTTAAATGTGTTTGCATTTCATTTAATTCAATTTGCTTTGTAGAATGCATTTTCACTTTAATTTGATTTATATAGCTTTGTTTGAATGTGTTTGACTTTCATTTAAATTAAAAAGCTTTTTTTTGAATGTGTTTGACTTTCATTTGATTTAAAAGGCTTTGTTTGAATGTGTTTGACTTTCATTTGATTCAATTAGCTTTGTAGAATGTATTTTACTTTTATTTGATTTATTTAGCTTTGTTTAATTTGTTTGACTTCTTATTTGATTCAAATAGCTTTGTTTGAATGTGTTTGACTTTCATTTGATTCAATTAGCTTTGTAGAATGTATTTGACTCTCATTTTATTGAAATAGCTTTATTTGAATGTGTTTGACTTTCATTTGATTCAATTAGCTTTGTAGAATGTGTTTGACTTTTATTTGATTCGAAATCTTTGTTTGAATGTGTTAGACTTTCATTTGATTCAATTAGCTTTGTTTGAATGTGTTTGACTTTAATTTAATTCAATTAGCTTTGTAGAATGTATTAGACTTTTATTTGATTTAACTAGCTTTGTTTTAATGTATTTGACTTTCATTTGATTCAAATAGCTTTGTTTGAATGTGTTTGACTTTCATTTGATTCAAATAGCTTTGTTTGAATGTGTTTGACTTTCATTTGATTTCAATTAGCTTTGTAGAATGTAATTGACTTTCATTCGATTAAAATAGCTTTGTTTGAATGTGCTTGACTTTCATTTGATTCAATTAGCTTTGTTTGAATGTGTTTGACTTTCATTTGATTCAAATAGCTTTGTTTGAATGTGTTTGAATTTCATTTGATTCAATTAGCTTTGTAGAATGTATTTGACTCTCATTTGATTCAAATAGCTTTGTTTGAATGCGTTTAACTTTCTATTGATTCAATTAGCTTTGTAGAATACATTTCACTTTAATTTAATTTAAACAACTTTGTTTGAATATGTTTGACTTTCATTTGACTCAAATAGCTTTATTTGATTGCGTTTGACTTTCATATGATACAATTAGCTTTGTAGAACGTATTTGACTTTCATTTGATTCAAATAGCTTTATTTGAATGTGTTTGACTTTAATTTGATTCAATTAGCTTTGTAGAATGTATTTGACTTTCATTTGAGTCAAATAACTTTGTTTGACTATGTTTGACTTTCATTTGTTTCAATTTGCTTTGTAGAATGTATTTGACTTTCATTTTCTTCAAATAGCTTTGTTTGAATGTGTTTGACTTTCATTTGTTTCAATTAGCTTTGTAGAATGTATTTTACTGTCATTTGATTCAAATAGCTTTGTTTAAATTTGTTTGAATTTCATTTAATTCAATTTGCTTTGTAGAATGCATTTCACTTTAATTTGATTTATATAGCTTTGTTTGAATGTGTTTGACTTTCATTTAAATTAAAAAGCTTTTTTTTGAATGTGTTTGACTTTCATTTGATTTAAAAGGATTTGTTGAATGTGTTTGACTTTCATTTGATTCAATTAGCTTTGTAGAATGTATTTTACTTTTATTTGATTTATTTAGCTTTGTTTAAATTTGTTTGACTCTTATTTGATTCAAATAGCTTTGTTTGAATGTGTTTGACTTTCATTTGATTCAATTAGCTTTGTAGAATGTATTTGACTCTCATTTTATTGAAATAGCTTTATTGTTATGTGTTTGACTTTCATTTGATTCAATTAGCTTTGTAGAATGTGTTTGACTTTTATTTGATTCGAAAATCTTTGTTTTGAATGTGTTGACTTTCATTTGATTCAATTAGCTTTGTTTGAATGTGGTTGACTTTAATTTAATTCAATTAGCTTTGTAGAATGTATTAGACTTTTATTTGATTTAACTAGCTTTGTTTTTAATGTATTTGACTTTCATTTGATTCAAATAGCTTTGTTTGAATGTGTTTGACTTTCATTTGATTCAATAGCTTTTGTTTGAATGTGTTTTGACTTTCATTTGATTCAATTAGCTTTGTAGAATGTAATTGACTTTCATTCGATTAAAATAGCTTTGTTTGAATGTGCTTGACTTTCATTTTGATTCAATTAGCTTTGTTTGAATGTGTTTGACTTTTCATTTGATTCAAATAGCTTTGTTTGAATGTGTTTGAATTTCATTTGGTTCAATTAGCTTTGTAGAATGTATTTGACTCTCATTTGATTCAAATAGCTTTGTTTGAATGCGTTTAACTTTCATTTGATTCAATTAGCTTTGTAGAATACATTTCACTTTAATTTAATTTAAACAACTTTGTTTGAATATGTTTGACTTTCATTTGACTCAAATAGCTTTATTTGATTGCGTTTGACTTTCATTTGATTCAATTTGCTTTGTTGAATGTATTTGAATTTCATTTGATTCAAATAGCTTTATTTGAATGTGTTTGACTTTAATTTGATTCAATTAGCTTTGTAGAATGTATTTGACTTTCATTTGAGTCAAATAACTTTGTTTGACTATGTTTGACTTTCATTTGTTTCAATTTGCTTTGTAGAATGTATTTGACTTTCATTTTCTTCAAATAGCTTTGTTTGAATGTGTTTGAATTTCATTTAATTCAATTTGCTTTGTAGAATGCATTTCACTTTCATTTGATTTATATAGCTTTGTTTGAATGTGTTTGACTTTCATTTAAATTAAAAAGCTTTTTTTGAATGTCTTTTGACTTTCATTTGATTTAAAAGGCTTTGTTTGAATGTGTTTGACTTTCATTTGATTCAATAAGCTTTGTAGAATGTATTTTACTTTATTTGATTTATTTAGCTTTGTTTAAATTTGTTTAACTCTTATTTGATTCAAATAGCTTTGTTTGAATGTGTTTGACTTTCATTTGATTCAATTAGCTTTGTAGAATGTATTTGACTTTCATTTTATTGAAATAGCTTTATTTGAATGTGTTTGACTTTCATTTGATTCGAAATCTTTGTTTGAATGTGTTTGACTTTCATTTGATTCAATTAGCTTTGTTTGAATGTGTTTGACTTTAATTTAATTCAATTAGCTTTGTAGAATGTATTAGACTTTTATTTGATTTAATTAGCTTTGTTTTAATGTATTTGACTTTCATTTGATTCAAATAGCTTTGTTTGAATGTGTTTGACTTTCATTTGATTCAAATAGCTTTGTTTGAATGTGTTTGACTTTCATTTGATTCAATTAGCTTTGTAGAATGTAATTGACTTTCATTCGATTAAAATAGCTTTGTTTGAATGTGCTTGACTTTCATTTGATTCAATTAGCTTTGTTTGAATGTGTTTGACTTTCATTTGATTCAAATAGCTTTGTTTGAATGTGATTGACTTCATTTGATTCAATTAGCTTTGTAGAATGTATTTGAATTTCACTTGATTCGAAAGCTTTGTTTGAATGTGTTTGACTTTCATTAAATTCAATTAGCTTATTTTGAATGTGTTTGACTTTATTTTAATTCAATTAGCATTGTAGAATATATTTGACTTCCATTTGATTCAATTAGCTTTTTTTTGAATGTGTTTGAATGTGTTTGAATTTCATTTGATTCAATTAGCTTTGTAGAATGTATTTGACTCTCATTTGATTCAAATAGCTTTGTTTTGAATGCGTTTAACTTTCATTTGATTCAATTAGCTTTGTTGAATACATTTCACTTTAATTTAATTTAAACAACTTTGTTTGCATGTGTTTGATTTTCATTTGACTCAAATAGCTTTATTTGATTACGTTTGACTTTCATATTATACAATTAGCTTTGTAGAACGTATTTGACTTTCATTTGATTCAAATAGCTTTATTTGAATGTGTTTGACTTTAATTTGATTCAATTAGCTTTGTAGAATGTATTTGACTTTCATTTGAGTCAAATAACTTTGTTTGACTATGTTTGACTTTCATTTGTTTCAATTTGCTTTGTAAAATGTATTTGACTTTCATTTTCTTCAAATAGCTTTGTTTGAATGTGTTTGACTTTCATTTGATTCAATTAGCTTTGTAGAATGTATTTGACTTTCATTTGATTCAAATAGCTTTGTTTGAATGTATTTGACTTTCATTTGATTCAATTAGCTTTGTAGAATGTATTTTACTGTCATTTGATTCAAATAGCTTTGTTTGAATGTGTTTGAATTTCATTTAATTCAATTTGCTTTGTAGAATGCATTTCACTTTCATTTGATTTATATAGCTTTGTTTGAAATGTGTTTGACTTTCATTTAAATTAAAAAGCTTTTTTTGAATGTGTTTGACTTTCATTTGATTTAAAAGGCTTTGTTTGAATGTGTTTGACTTTCATTTGATTCAATTAGCTTTGTAGAATGTATTTGACTTTTATTTGATTTAATTAGATTTGTTTGAATGTTTTTGACTCTCATTTAATTCAAATAGCTTTATTTGAATGTGTTTGACTTTCATTTGATTCAATTAGCTTTGTAGAATGTATTTGACTTTTATTTGATTCGAAATCTTTGTTTGAATGTGTTTGACTTTCATTTGATTCAGTTAGCTTTGTTTGAATGTGTTTGACTTTAATTTAATTCAATTAGCTTTGTAGAATGTATTAGAACTTTTATTTGATTTAATTAGCTTTGTTTTAATGTATTTGACTTTCATTTGATTCAAATAGCTTTGTTTGAATGTGTTTGACTTTCATTTGATTCAAATAGCTTTTGTTTGAATGTGTTTGACTTTCATTTGGTTCAATTAGCTTTGTAGAATGTAATTGACTTTCATTCGATTAAAATAGCTTTGTTTGAATGTGCTTGACTTTCATTTGATTCAATTAGCTTTGTTTGAATGTGTTTGACTTTCATTTGATTCAAATAGCTTTGTTTGAATGTGTTTGACTTTCATTTGATTCAATTAGCTTTGTAGAATGTATTTGACTTTCATTTGAGTCAAATAACTTTGTTTGACTGTGTTTGACTTTCATTTGTTTCAATATGCTTTGTAGAATGTATTTGACTTTCATTTTCTTCAAATAGCTTTGTTTGAATGTGTTTGACTTTCATTTGATTCAATTAGCTTTGTTTGAATGTGTATGACTTTCATTTGATTCAATTAGCTTTGTTTGAATGTGCTTGACTTTCATTTGATTCAATTAGCTTTGTTTGAATGTGTTTGACTTTCATTTGATTCATTAGCTTTGTT
>NW_018745039.1:0-20673 GCF_001683475.1 Chenopodium quinoa | reverse complement strand
AAAGTCAAACACATTCAAACAAAGCTATATAAATCAAATGAAAGTGAAATGCATTCTACAAAGCAAATTGAATTAAATGAAATTCAAACACATTCAAACCAAGCTATTTGAATTAAATGACAGTCAAATACATTCTACAAAGCTGATTGAATCAATTGAAAGTCAAACACATTCAAACAAAGCTATTTGAATTAAATGAAAGTCAAATACATTCTACAAAGCTAATTGAATCAAATGAAAGTCAAACACATTCAAACAAAGCTAATTGAATCAAATGAAAGTCAAACACATTCAAGCAAATCTATTTGAATTAAATGAAACTCAAATACATTCTACAAAGCTAATTGAATCAAATGAAAGTCAAACACATTCAAACAAAGCTAATTGAATCAAATGGAAGTCAAACACATTCAAATAAAGTTATTTAATGTAAATCAAAGTGAAATGCATTATACAAAGCTAATTGAATCAAATGAAAGTCAAACACATTCAAACAAAGCTTATTGAATAAAATGAAAGTCAAAACACATACAAACAAAGATTTCGAATCAAATAAAAGTCAAATACATTCTACAAAGCTAATTGAATCAAATGAAAGTCAAACACATTCAAACAAAACTATTTGAATTAAATGAAAGTCAAATACATTCTACAAAGCTAATTGAATCAAATGAAAGTCAAACACATTCAAACAAAGCTAATTGAATCAAATGAAAGTTAAACACATTCAAGCAAATCTATTTGAATTAAATGAAAGTCAAATACATTCTACAAAGCTAATTGAATCAAATGAAAGTCAAACACATTCAAACAAAGCTAATTGAATCAAATGAAAGTCAAACACATTCAAATAAAGTTATTTAATGTAAATCAAAGTGAAATGCATTATACAAAGCTAATTGAATCAAATGAAAGTCAAACACATTCAAACAAAGCTAATTGAATAAAATGAAAGTCAAACACATACAAACAAACCTATTTGAATTAAATGAAAGTCAAATACATTCTACAAAGCTAATTGAATCAAATGAAAGTCAAACACATTCAAACAAAGCTAATTGAATCAAATGAAAGTCAAACACATTCAAATAAAGGTATTTAATGTAAATCAAAGTGAAATGCATTATACAAAGCTAATTGAATCAAATGAAAGTCAAACACATTCAAACAAAGCTATTTGAAGAAAATGAAAGTCAAATACATTCTACAAAGCAAATTGAAACAAATGAAAGTCAAACACATTCAAACAAAGCTAATTGAATCAAATGAGAGTCAAATAAATTTAAACAAAGCTAATTAAATCAAATAAAAGTAAAATACATTCTACAAAGCTAATTGAATCAAATGAAAGTCAAACACATTCAAACAAAGCCTTTTAAATCAAATGAAAGTCAAACAAATTAAAAAAAGCTTTTTAATTTAAATGAAAGTCAAACACATTCAAACAAAGCTATATAAAAAAAATGAAAGTGAAATGCATTCTACAAAGCAAATTGAATTAAATGAAATTCAAACACATTCAAACCAAGCTATTTGAATCAAATGACAGTCAAATACATTCTACAAAGCTGATTGAATCAATTGAAAGTCAAACACATTCAAACAAAGCTATTTGAATTAAATGAAAGTCAAATACATTCTACAAAGCTAATTGAATCAAATGAAAGTCAAACACATTCAAACAAAGCTAATTGAATTAAATGAAAGTCAAACACATTCAAGCAAATCTATTTGAATTAAATGAAAGTCAAATACATTCTACAAAGCTAATTGAATCAAATGAAAGTCAAACACATTCAAACAAAGCTAATTGAATCAAATGAGAGTCAAATAAATTTAAACAAAGCTAATTAAATCAAATAAAAGTAAAATACATTCTACAAAGCTAATTGAATCAAATGAAAGTCAAACACATTCAAACAAAGCCTTTTAAATCAAATGAAAGTCAAACACATTCAAAAAAAGCTTTTTAATTTAAATGAAAGTCAAACACATTCAAACAAAGCTATATAAATCAAATGAAAGTGAAATGCATTCTACAAAGCAAATTGAATTAAATGAAATTCAAAACACATTCAAACCAAGCTATTTGAATTAAATGACAGTCAAATACATTCTACAAAGCTGATTGAATCAATTGAAAGTCAAACACATTCAAACAAAGCTATTTGAATTAAATGAAAGTCAAATACATTCTACAAAGCTAATTGAATCAAATGAAAGTCAAACACATTCAAACAAAGCTAATTGAATCAAATGAAAGTCAAACACATTCAAGCAAATCTATTTGAATTAAATGAAACTCAAATACATTCTACAAAGCTAATTGAATCAAATGAAAGTCAAACACATTCAAACAAAGCTAATTGAATCAAATGGAAGTCAAACACATTCAAATAAAGTTATTTAATGTAAATCAAAGTGAAATGCATTATACAAAGCTAATTGAATCAAATGAAAGTCAAACACATTCAAACAAAGCTTATTGAATAAAATGAAAGTCAAACACATACAAACAAAGATTTCGAATCAAATAAAAGTCAAATACATTCTACAAAGCTAATTGAATCAAATGAAAGTCAAACACATTCAAACAAAACTATTTGAATTAAATGAAAGTCAAATACATTCTACAAAGCTAATTGAATCAAATGAAAGTCAAACACATTCAAACAAAGCTAATTGAATCAAATGAAAGTTAAACACATTCAAGCAAATCTATTTGAATTAAATGAAAGTCAAATACATTCTACAAAGCTAATTGAATCAAATGAAAGTCAAACACATTCAAACAAAGCTAATTGAATCAAATGAAAGTCAAACACATTCAAATAAAGTTATTTAATGTAAATCAAAGTGAAATGCATTATACAAAGCTAATTGAATCAAATGAAAGTCAAACACATTCAAACAAAGCTAATTGAATAAAATGAAAGTCAAACACATACAAACAAACCTATTTGAATTAAATGAAAGTCAAATACATTCTACAAAGCTAATTGAATCAAATGAAAGTCAAACACATTCAAACAAAGCTAATTGAATCAAATGAAAGTCAAACACATTCAAATAAAGGTATTTAATGTAAATCAAAGTGAAATGCATTATACAAAGCTAATTGAATCAAATGAAAGTCAAACACATTCAAACAAAGCTATTTGAAGAAAATGAAAGTCAAATACATTCTACAAAGCAAATTGAAACAAATGAAAGTCAAACACATTCAAACAAAGCTAATTGAATCAAATGAGAGTCAAATAAATTTAAACAAAGCTAATTAAATCAAATAAAAGTAAAATACATTCTACAAAGCTAATTGAATCAAATGAAAGTCAAACACATTCAAACAAAGCCTTTTAAATCAAATGAAAGTCAAACAAATTCAAAAAAAGCTTTTTAATTTAAATGAAAGTCAAACACATTCAAACAAAGCTATATAAATCAAATGAAAGTGAAATGCATTCTACAAAGCAAATTGAATTAAATGAAATTCAAACACATTCAAACCAAGCTATTTGAATCAAATGACTGATGTGGATCAAGAGGGAAATTCTTTTGAAGAGCCAATCATATTGGTTTTAAGGCCAATAGGGTTCGAGCTTGGAGTAAAGAATCAAGAATGGTTAACATGCGCAGCCATTGAAGAAGAAGTCAAGGACCAGTTGGGTTCCGACGACGGCAGCGGCGGCGACGCGCCGATCTGGGTGCCACGCGCCGGCTCCCTAGCTCCGGCCTGAGTCCAGCTACACGGCGGTGGGCGCGTGTCGATGATGGCGGCGCGTGAGGTGGTGGTTCGGCGGCAGTACGAAAAGAAAGATTTTCCTAACTTAGTTTTTTCTAGAGTTTTTGCTTGCAAGTTTTTACCTTTCACTTGAAAGGGTTTTTCTTGGTTTAAGCAATTAGGAATCTTCTTAATTTCTGTTAATTTAGTTTTAAATAATTTCTAAGTCAATTAGGAATTGTTTTAAGAAGTTTTAGGTTAATTAGAACTAGTCTTATTACTAGTTTCCTAGTTCCATTAGAATTGGTTCTCCTATTCTATCTAGGATACTTGGGATCAAGGCTAGGGTTTTTTCCTAGTTCGAATAGACTTAGGAATAGTTAGTTTTAGTCTATAAATAATGTAATTTTCGTGATTTTTCAGAACATTCGAAAATCATTAAAATTTCAAGTTAATTGTTTGTTTTGCTTAATTGCTTACAAATTCTTTTGCTAGTTTTCAATTCAAGGAGTTGTTTTTGATAATTAGAACGTTCAATTCTTAGTTCTAGGAGTAGTCTAAGTTTTGTTCATCAAAGTACTTAGTTCCAGGAGTGGTCTAGGTAATTTGAGAGGCGTTGAATTCGTTCCAGGAGTGGTCGTTTTCAAAGTCATATCCGGTTCGTTATTCTTAAGTTGTTCGATTTTCTTAGGAAATTCGAAGGGCTTGTGTTACTTGTGTGATTTTAGATTCTTTATTAAGTTAAGGGTTTAAATCCACATCAATGACAGTCAAATACATTCTACAAAGCTGATGAATCAATAGAAAGTCAAACACATTCAAACAAAGCTATTTGAATTAAATGAAAGTCAAATACATTCTACAAAGCTAATTGAATCAAATGAAAGTCAAACACATTCAAAACAAAGCTAATTGAATTAAATGAAAGTCAAACACATTCAAGCAAATCTATTTAAATTAAATGAAAGTCAAATACATTCTACAAAGCTAATTGAATCAAATGAAAGTCAAACACATTCAAACAAAGCTAATTGAATCAAATGAGAGTCAAATAAATTTTAAACAAAGCTAATTAAATCAAATAAAAGTAAAATACATTCTACAAAGCTAATTGAATCAAATGAAAGTCAAACACATTCAAACAAAGCCTTTTAAATCAAAATGAAAGTCAAACAAATTCAAAAAAAGCTTTTTAATTTAAATGAAAGTCAAACACATTCAAACAAAGCTATATAAATCAAATGAAAGTGAAATGCATTCTACAAAGCAAATTGAATTAAATGAAATTCAAAACACATTCAAACCAAGCTATTTGAATTAAATGACAGTCAAATACATTCTACAAAGCTGATTGAATCAATTGAAAGTCAAAACCACATTCAAAACAAAGCTATTTGAATTAAATGAAAGTCAAATACATTCTACAAAGCTAATTGAATCAAATGAAAGTCAAACACATTCAAACAAAGCTAATTGAATCAAATGAAAGTCAAACACATTCAAGCAAATCTATTTGAATTAAATGAAACTCAAATACATTCTACAAAGCTAATTGAATCAAATGAAAGTCAAACACATTCAAACAAAGCTAATTGAATCAAATGGAAGTCAAACACATTCAAATAAAGTTATTTAATGTAAATCAAAGTGAAATGCATTATACAAAGCTAATTGAATCAAATGAAAGTCAAACACATTCAAACAAAGCTAATTGAATAAAATGAAAGTCAAAACACATACAAACAAAGATTTCGAATCAAATAAAAGTCAAATACATTCTACAAAGCTAATTGAATCAAATGAAAGTCAAACACATTCAAACAAAACTATTTGAATTAAATGAAAGTCAAATACATTCTACAAAGCTAATTGAATCAAATGAAAGTCAAACACATTCAAACAAAGCTAATTGAATCAAATGAAAGTTAAACACATTCAAGCAAATCTATTTGAATTAAATGAAAGTCAAATACATTCTACAAAGCTAATTGAATCAAATGAAAGTCAAACACATTCAAACCAAAGCTAATTGAATCAAATGAAAGTCAAACACATTCAAATAAAAGTTATTTAATGTAAATCAAAGTGAAATGCATTATACAAAGCTAATTGAATCAAATGAAAGTCAAACACATTCAAACAAAGCTAATTGAATAAAATGAAAGTCAAACACATACAAACAAACCTATTTGAATTAAATGAAAGTCAAATACATTCTACAAAGCTAATTGAATCAAATGAAAAGTCAAACACATTCAAACAAAAGCTAATTGAATCAAATGAAAGTCAAACACATTCAAATAAAGGTATTTAATGTAAATCAAAGTGAAATGCATTATACAAAGCTAATTGAATCAAATGAAAGTCAAAACACATTCAAACAAAGCTATTTGAAGAAAATGAAAGTCAAATACATTCTACAAAGCAAATTGAAACAAATGAAAGTCAAACACAGTCAAACAAAGCTATTTGAATCAAATGAAAGTCAAATACATTCTACAAAGCTAATTGAATCAAATGAAAGTCAAACACATTCAAACAAAGCTATTTGAATCAATTGAAAGTCAAATACATTCTACAAAGCTGATGGAATCAAAATGAAAGTCAAACACAATTCAAACAAAGCTATTTGAATCAAATGAAAGTCAAATACGTTCTACAAAAGCTAATTGAATCAAAATAAAAGTGAAACACATTCAAACAAAGCTATTTGAATCAAATGAGAGTCAAATACATTCAAACAAAGCTAATTAAATCAAATAAAAGTCAAAATACATTCTACAAAGCTAATTGAATCAAATGAAAGTCAAATACATTCTACAAAGCTAATTGAATCAAATGAAAGTCAAACACATTCAAAACAAAGCTAATTGAATTAAATGAAAGTCAAACACATTCAAGCAAATCTATTTGAATTAAATGAAAGTCAAATACTTTCTACAAAGCTAATTGAATCAAATGAAAGTCAAACACTTTCAAACAAAGCTAATTGAATCAAATGAAAGTCAAACACATTCAAATAAAGTTCTGAGGAGGGTCAAGGTGGTCCCTTCCCATTTCACCATTGTATGTCTAATTTTCCTCCTGCTCCTTCTAAGGAGAGGAGGCGGGCCCCTCTGGGAGAGGGAGGAGTCGTCCTCTTCGGACTCGTCAGAGGACGAGTCCGAGTCCAGCTCTTCTGGCCATGCTTCTCCAGGCTCAGAAGAAAGAAACAGCCGCCTACAAGAGGCGAGCTTTCTCATGCAGTTGAGAAGGGGACAATTGGGCGGAGCCGTCCGCCTCTTACAGAGAGGAAAACACCCCCTACTACTGCACGGTACCCCGGGGCCGGATCGCAACCATGCAAGACAAAGTGAGAGCTTTATAGCTAACCACAGAATGGGCCCGGAATTTTTACTGTTCGTGCCGGATCCAGAAGACACTGTCGTCTGGCCGGCTGGTACCAGCTATGATGACGGCTGCTTTGGCTGCTATGTGGCGCCATCAAAGCTGGACTGCACTTCCCATTACATCCGGCTGTTCAGCGGATTTTAGATGGGTATGATTTGGGTTATGGCAGTTAGCCCCCAACTCTTGGGTAAACGTACTCGGCTATGTGGCCGGTGCGAAATGTACGGGTGGAGCCAAGCTTTGAGGCTTTCGCCCACATGAACTATCTCAGCCGGACCCCTAAGTCGGGAGGTACCGGCTGGTATCAATTAACAAGCCATAGGGGCTACCTCATGACGAGAGGTAAGGCGAACAAATGGAAGGATTGGCGGAACACCTTCCTTATCATCGAGGTTCAGACACGGAGCCGAACAAACGCTTTAACAAGTGGAAATAGGGATCCGCCTCTTCTCGCAGGCGGCCGCAGCATGCCGCCTGTTCCCCCAAAGGCTAAAAAAAGAGATCCTAGACAAAGGACTCTTCAAAGTAGAGACTAGGGTGAACTCTACTTCAGGGGTACGAGAGCAAGTACCCCTAAACTGCGTCCCGAGCTTCAAGTGGCTCTATGACGAGTACTTTTTGGCCGCCTGTGGCCTCAGCAGTCGTGCTCTAGAGGTAGCCGGCCTGACAAATACTCTGTTTTTCACGCCTTGTTTACTTGGGATCTTTACTAACTTTGCTGTTTATTTTTTGCAGCTGACGCCATGAGTAAAATAACAGCATCCAAGACTGCGGCGGCCATGTTGCGGACCTCTCTCATGCAACAGTCTTGTACCGACTCCCCCAACAAGGGGGCACCCTTGGTAAACTTCGAAACTCTTTCCTCTTTTAGGATTGTCTTATGCATATACTAACTCTTTTTATTATTTTATTATTTTTTTTTTTTTTTTTTTTTTTTTTTTTTAGTCGGCACTCCAAGAGCTTCTTCCTCGCAACAGCCGGACCCCAAGGCCCGGAGGACGACTGTTGCAAGCTCTCCTGGGTCTTCCAGGAAAACAGTGGCGGCTGAGAAGCAGCCGGCCACTTCTTCTAAAACCCCGGCGGGGCCGCCTAGAAGTATGGACATCTACTTGTAAAAACTTTTACACTTGCTTCCTTCTTGACTAGGTCTAACTTGCTTTTTACGCTTGATGCAGCCGGCCCTCAGGGGCTTGACTTGGTAGAGGTAGCCAAGTCCATGATCAAAGTAGTTCCTCCATCTGAAAGGGAGGCGGTCAGGGGTGCCGGCACCCTTGACCTTGATGGGATTGCAGGGTCCTTGCTGAGGTATACTTTTTGAGTATTTGAATTCCAGGACGCCTGTTATCTTTTTTGTTTGGAAACTGACGCCTGTTTTTTTTTTTGTACTTAGGCCCTGCTCCGAGTTAACGGCCTTCGCAAGCCGCTTGATCGGAAAAACAAAGAGGTAAAGGCTGCAAAAAGCTATGGCCGCCTCTATCTGTGATAAGGCAATGTTTCAAATTTCCCAAAATGAAGTACTGACCATTGATATTCTTTATTACCAAGCGCAGGCTACCGCCGCTGTTCGGGCTCAGTTAGAGGCGGCCCAGAAGAAGAATGACGAGCTGGAGGCGACCATCACAAATCTTAAGGCCGAGCTGAAACCTCTTCGCCAAAAAATGTACTCTTACGAAGCCATGGAGAAATCCTTGGCCAGCGTAAAAGAACGCCTGGTGAGCCAAGAGAAGAGTCTTACCCAAGAGCTCTCGGAAAAGGCCGAGCAAGAGAAGAAAGAGCTCGTCCGGGAGATGATGGAAGACTCCGCTCAAATCCAGCGCATGACCTGGGGCCGCCTGTTCCCCAATGCCGACTTTGCCTCTTGGGAAAGAACGTACCGCCAGTGTTCGGAAACATATAATCAAGAGATCCTGGCGGCTGCTGAAGAAGAGGCGTTGGGAGATGCGTTGGAGGAGGAGGAGGAGCCGGTTGTGGCGCTTGTGCCACTTGGGGTGAGGCATCAAAAAAGGATGCAGCTGATGCCGAGTCCAGCAAGAAGAGTGCTGACCAGGCGACAGCTGCTAATACTGAACTGCCCCCTTCTTAAGCTTAATGTATTTTTTCCACGACCTGCGTGCCGTTTGCTTTGTATTTACCCGGCCAGGGGCCGGGGCTTTGAATATTTTGCTGGTCTTTAATGACCGGCTTATTTTTAATGAATTTTTGTTTTGCTTCAAATTTGTCCAAGTATTCCATATCTAATATCCCATTGTTTACTAGACCGACTGTTGTACATGGCCGAACGTTGCAGACAGGTACGGATAGTTAGTACGCCGCCTATGCCCCTGGACGACTGGTTGTCTGTTTCCAGGATAGACGATCAGTCGGCCATTTATTCAATCGGTATTCGAACTATTTTGTCTGGATCCTTTTTAGGCAGGCGTGCCTGTCTTTTTGTAATTTTAACCAAGTAGAAAAGTGGTCTGACCAAGTAAATAGAATATTACCTAGTCGCCAAGGAATTGAGTGGTAGAGATAACAAGCGGCGGGTACCGGTTGTTTCCCTATATTGCCAATGTTGTTGGCTTTTAACTCATAATTTGTTAACCTAGCAAGAGTAGTGGTTGAGAGCCCCTGTTTGTTAAAAACAGGCGGACGACTCATACCTTTTAGGCTCCATACTAAGTTTGAGTGACTATTAAGTTAACATAGGAGTTACTTAGTCTTCGTCACACTCTAGATTGAGTAGTAGAGGTACCAGGCGGCGGAGGCCGGCTGATCCTCTTGATTTGCCAATGTTTGTTGGCTATTAACTCAATAGGTTACCTAGTAGGAATAGGGGTTTGAGTGCCCTTGTTTGTTAAAAACAGGCGGACGACTGAAACCTTTTAGGTTCCATACCAAATTTGAGGGAGTGACTATGAGTTAACGTTGGAGTTACTCGGTCGCCGTCACTTTTGTTTGAGAAGTAAAGGTACCAGGCGGCGTAGGCCGGCTAGACCCCTCGATTCGCCAATGTTTGTTGGCTATTAACTCAATAGGTACCCCCTGCATTTATCCCAAGTAATACAGGCGGTCATCTGACTCAGATGTCAACTGCTACCACTGGTTTGGTTAGTGATAGAGTTATCCTTGTCTCAAAAACGGCTACGTGGTTGCCCTTGGGGACAGTCGTATAGGTGCCGTGTAATTAGTTTATAGAACAATGTTCCACCCAAAAGGGAGCTGCTCTCTGCGACGAATTTCATCCGGAGGGATGCCGTCGGACGCCTGCTATGATGTTGGGACAGGTCGTATTAGTTTTGTAGATTTTATCAGATGGCTTGGCGCCTGGTCTGATCATTCGGCCGGTGGCCTTGGTAAGTTCTTGGTGAACGTAGGTGCTAAGTAAAAGAAGGGTAGCCGCCTGTTAGGCACAGGGTCGGCCAGGCCCTAATCTTTTTAGCTAAGTATTGTGAGTAAAATACTCAATGGAGAGTAGCCGACTGTAAAGGTACAGACGGCATGCCCCTCTGATGATAGAGTGAAAAACTCAATGGAGAGTAGCCGAATGTAAAGGTACAGACGGCATGCCCCTCGTAATACAAAATTGAATAGTAAGTGCAAACTTTATTAAGTAGCTCTTTACTTTACATCATTCAGAAGAAATATTTTTTAAGATTATCTACATTCCAAGTTCGAGGCAACGGTTGTCCGTCTGGTGTTTCCAGGCGGTAGGTACCGTCCCTGACTTCCTCATAGATTCGGTAGGGTCCTTCCCAGTTGGGAGTTAGTTTGCCATACTCATTAGCCCTACCAACTGCTTCCATTTTTCTAAGTACAAAGTCCCCTACTTTGAGTGGACGCTTGTGTACTTTTTTGTTGTATGATCTAGTCATTCTCAGGCGATAGATCTCATGGCGCAAGACAACATTGCCCCTCTTTTCAGGAAGTGAGTCTTATGCCAGGCGCATGGCTTCCCAGTTTGCCTCTTCGTCATATAGCATTACTCGAAGAGTCGGCTCGTAGTGTTCTATTGGAAGAACAGCTTCCGCACCGTAAGTTAGGAGGAATGGAGTTTCTCCAGTCGCCCCTTTTTCAGTCGTCCTAATGGCCCAGAGAACATGTGGTAGTTCATCCGCCCATAGGCCGCCTGCTCGTTCAATCTTTTTCTTGAGACCGTCTGAGATGATTTTATTAAAGGCTTCTACCTGGCCGTTTGCTTGTGGACGGCCGACAGATGCAAAGTAGTGTGCAATTCCTAGGTCACCCAACCAGCTTTTGAGAACAGGCGTCTCAAATTGGGGACCATTATCAAAAACCATAGACATGGGAACCCCGAACCGAGTGATGACATTTTTCCAAATGAATGAAATTACATCCTTCGTCTTGATTCCCTTTACCGCCTCCGCCTCTACCCATTTAGTGAAGTAGTCGACGGCAACAAGTATGTACCTTCTGCCGCCTGTAGCAGGCGTATATGGACCCAGAATGTCCATGCCCCACTTAGCAAACGGTATTGGGCTGTGAATGGTAGTGAGGTCAGTAGCCGGACGGTGAATTAGTTTGCCAAACCTTTGGCACTTGTCACATTTTTTCACCATCTCCATTGCATCTGCTTCCAAAGTAGGCCAAAAGTAGCCCTGCCGCCTTGCCCTTTGAGCAAACATCCTACCACCTATATGAGAAGCACAGTAACCAGAGTGAAGATCATCTAGTATCTCTCGTCCCTTTTCTGGAGTAACACACTTTAAGAAGGGTTGAAGGTACCCCCTCTTGTGAAGTTCTCCCTTAATCATTTCAAAACAGGTGGCTCGTTTTTTCAGTGATGCCGCCTGTTGAGGATCATCCGGCAGTGTACCGTTTGTCAGATATGCCCTGATTGAATCCATCCAGGTTGAGCTTCTGTCTAGGACTCCAATAGGGTTTTCCTCGATGCTTCTCTTCTCCATTACTTCCCAAAAAACAGTTCGAGGAGTATCAGAGGAGGCGGATGATGCTAATTTTTGACAGTGCATCCGCCTGGTTGTTTTTTGATCTCGGCACTTGGATCAGATGGAAATCCTCAAGGGAGCCGACTGCTTGTCGGACCGCCTGTAAATACTTGATCATGGCCGGATGGGTTGCTTCATATTCGCCATTGTACTGACTCACTATCAATTGTGAATCGGAACAGGCGTCTATTTTTCTTGCCCCTGCCGCCTTGCACATGCGGATCCCGGCTAGTAAAGCTTCATATTCTGCCTCATTGTTTGAAGCCTGAAAACTGAAGCGTAGAGCATACTCGAACCTGTCGCCCTCTGGCGACTGACATATGACGCCTGCTCCACAACCATTTGAAGTAGAGCTTCCGTCCACATATACCTTCCAAACTTGGTCTGGAACTTGAGAGTCAGGAGGACGAGTCATCTCTACAATAAAGTCAGCAAAGGCTTGCCCCTTCACTGCTTTTCTAGGCTCGAAAGTAACTTCGAGGCTCTGTATTTCTATGGCCCATTTGATCATTCGGCCTGACGACTCCATGATGGTCAGCGGCCGCTTGATAGGTTGGTCTGTATACACGACGACTGTATGTGCCAAAAAGTAGGGCTTCAATTTTTTAACAGCCATGAAGAGTGCAAGACCAAATTTCTCCACTAGGGATACCTCAACTCGGCATTTTTCAGTACGTGACTGACAAAGTAGACCGGGAGCTGACAGCCGTCCCTTTCAGCAAGGAGAACAGCGCTTAACGCATGATCAGAGACGGCCAGGTACATGTAGAGAACCTCTTTGGGCAAAGGGCTGACCAGCCTCGGCAAGGAATGCAAGTGAACTTTTAATTTCTGGAAGGCGGCCTCAGCATCCGGCCCCCATTCAAACCTTGCCTTTTTCTTAATTGCCTGGAAAAAGTATAGGCATTTGTCGCCTGATCGGCTTAGAAATCTTCCCAAGGCCGCCAGACAACCTGTTAACTTCTGAACCTCTCGGATGGTACGAGGCGACTGCATGTCAATGACCGCCTGCACCTTCTCAGGGTTCGCTTCTATTCCTCTCTGATTGATAAGGAATCCGAGAAATTTCCCAGACTCAACTCCAAATACACATTTCTTGGGATTGAGCATGACATGGTGCCGTCTGAGTGTGGCGAAAGTTTCTCGGAGGTCCGACAGATGATCTTTCTGAAGTTTAGTCTTGACAATCATATCATCAATATATGCCTCGACGTTTCTCCCAATCTGATCAAAGAACACTGTGTTTATCATTCGTTGGAAGGTAGCCGGGGCATTCTTAAGACCAAACGGCATGACCGTGTAACAGTATAACCCCTGATCAGTGACGAAGGCCGTCTTCTCCTGGTCTTTCTTCCATAAGGGAATTTGATGGAAACCAGAATAGGCGTCCATGAAACTCATCAAGGCATGGCCGGCTGTTGAGTCGACCAGGTTATCAATTTTAGGCAGAGGGTAACTGTCTTTGGGGCACGCCTTGTTTAAGTCTGTGTAGTCTACACACATTCGCCAGGTGCCATTCGGCTTTTTTACAAGCACCACATTTGCAACCCAGTCTGGGAAGTAACATTGCCGAATGAACCCTGCATCAAGTAATTTTTTTAACTTCGGCGGCTACCGCCTGACTTCTTTCTTCGCCATGGTTCGCTTCTTTTGCCGTACCGGCTTCTTTTTCGGATCCACAGCGAGTTTATGTACCGCCAGATCAGGACTAATGCCTGGCATTTCATGGACTTCAAATGCAAAGATGTCCTTGTATTCTTTCAATAGGTTGTGAAAGTCGTCACCAAGGTTTCTCAGAGCAGTCGTCCCAACTTTGACTGTTCGATCAGGACGTGAGTCGTCTAAGATCAGGTCCGAATGCTCACCAGCCGGCTGAGGGCGAAACTCATCCGGCCGCTCCTCTGCCAATGATTGCTATTTTCTCGCTTTTCTTGTGGACTCTGTCTGGGACGCCTTTCTCTTTTTGCCGCCTGCTTCTTGAATAGGCGTACTCTCCTTGACATTGTCAAGGTCTGTTTTTTCACCACTTGACCCAGTGGCCATAACAGTGGGCTTGACATCCGAGAGATAGCACTCTCGGGCCATCCTCTGATCTCCCCTTAGGGAGCCGACTGTTCCATTATCCCTCTCAAACTTAAGCAACATAAGAGACGGGATTATAACAGCCTTGGAATTATTCAGGGTTGGTCGACCCAGAATCATGTTGTAGGCCGAGAGTTCCTCTACTACTAGGAAACCGGACTACCATGTGTCGTCCTTCCCCTTTTTCGCCCAGGCGAATGGGTAAATCTACTCGTCCCAGAGGGTGGACGACTCCTCCTCCAAACCCTATTAAAGGGTGGGAGGCCGGATGTATGCAGTCCGTCTGATATTTCAGTTTCGACAGACATTTGCTGCTGATGAGATCTGAGGAGCTCCCGGTATCTATGAGGATTCGGCCAACTCTCTGGTTGGCCACTTTACATTCAATAACGAGAGGGTCGTCATGCGGCCCCCTTATTCCTCCTAGATCCTCTTCAATGATGACAATCTCAGGAAATGTATATTTGGACGGCCGTTCTTGGTGAACGGAATTTACATCTAACCGCCTTATATTATCTTTGTTGCCCCTAATAGTGGGGCCGCCTCCTGAGAAGCCGCCTGCAATGGTGTAGACGACTGCATCATCTGTATCGGAGCTGTCGGCCTGTTGATTCTTTTTGGCCGACAACTTTTTTGAGGAAGTGTTCCCCGTAGAGTTCTTGACATAAGTGTCAAGATCACCTTGCTCAGCCAGGCGGTCTAGGTACCGCATGAGACTGATGCAATCATTGGTGTGATGACCAACGTCATCATGATAAGCACAGATTTTATCTTGGTTCCGGTTGTTTGCAGAACCCTTCATGGGGACCGGCTTCTCAATTGAGATCCGTCCCTTTATTTCTTTTTAGGATAAACTGGTTATCCTTGTTAAACACATACTTTGGGGAGTATGGTTTGAATTCTTTTTTCTTTTTTTGGGCCGGCTGTTTAGAGGAATCAGCCGCCCAGACCTCTTTTCTTTTCTCATCTTTGTTTGACGACTGTTTCTGTCGTCCTTCTCTTTTGTCGAACCTTTTCCCGTCCGACTGTTTTATCGTACACAGATCAGTCGCATGTATATACGCTTCTGCTTCAATCAAGGCCTCTTGAAGAGTCGCCACCCTTTTTCGAACCAAATCAAATTTGAAGGTAGACCCGTCTTTGAGACCTCTAAAAAAGTCGGTATAAGCTACCTCATTCGGTAACCCTTGAATCTGTATTCTCATCAGGTTGAACCGCCTGATGTAAGAGCGAAGCCCCTCCTTCTCGCCCTGCTGAATTGTTCCCAAATCAAGGGTCGTTTTCTTCGCAGGGATGTTCATGGCGAAGTTGGAGGCAAATAAGTAAGCAAGCGTCCTGAAGCTGTTTACACAACCAGTCGGCAGGTTGCCGAACCATTGCTGTGCGATTCCTTTGAGAGTCGCTGGGAAACACTTGCACCAAGTGGGATCATCCAACCCTTGAAGGTACATCAGGTTGGTGAATGCCATCAGATGGTCTTCTGGGTTAGTAGTGCCGTCATAGGCGCCTACTAGTACATTTTTCACTTTGGCCGGCTGAGCGGCTTCAGTAATTTCCTTGGAGAAGGCCGACGGCTGTTCACCAAGTCTAAGCAACCGTAGCTGCCAGTCCATAGGTTGGACGTTTTTTTGCTGTAGGTCCACCAAATGGAGGTGGCTGCATAAAATACTGTTGTTGCGGCACAAATGGTAAGTTTGGTACCGCCTGCGCACTATGAAAGCCGGACTGACGGGAGGTGCCGCCTGACTGACTCTCATGGTACGACTGAGTATGCCTCATCGAGGCATTTCGCAAACTGTCTTGAAAGTCTGAAGTAGAAGCCGACTCTGACAATCGGTCACTCTTCTTCTGCTCTAGCAGTAGCCGAGCATCTGTGAATGTTTGCTTTGACCCGTCCGCCTGAATATGACGAACCGGTTTCCTATTTCCTGTAGGATAACGGAATTTTGTGAAATCAAGGGCAGGTGGCTCCCGCTTCCTAGATTTAGGATGAGGAGTCGCCTCTTGCCCTTGAACTGGCTTCCTCTTCTGTGAAGTGGAGGGTTTCTTGGCCGACTGCTCCTTGACTGAAGCAGGCGGCTTTTTGTTGATCAACTCTTGAATCTCTCCCTTGAAGTCCCTCATGAAGGTCATGAGTTCGTTCCTTGTGATGGGAGCAGACCCATCAGTCGGCTGTTGCCGAGCAGCGGTGCGCCTGCTGGCTCGCTTCCTGTTAGAAGATGCTCCCGTTCCCTCCTTTCGGTATGACGGGTACGTCGGCCCTTAGGGTCCCGTCTGGAGCTGTATGAGTTTCAACTTCAAATTCACTTTCGGTGTCATGGTCCGACTGAACTTGAGGGTCGTTTAGGGGACGCCTCTCTTCAGGAGTCGGTATAGACTTGGATGCCATCTCTGAAGTACTCTCCCCACAGACGGCGCCAAATGTTTCGGGGTTTTCTGATGTCCTGCGGGAGAGTTACAATTCCGAGATTGGAACCGGACGCCTGTACCTGCAAAATAACGGAGACTCCTGAGAGCTCCGCCTCCAACGGTCAAGTTAGTACCTGATTAAGGAAGAATTTATACGGAAATTAAAGTAATCAGGTCTCTCTAGGTGAGAGAGTTTAATGTTGGTAATCTGCTTTGTTAGCGAGATCAGCCGGTTATTAGTGTGTTCCGTAATGTTTTGTTCTGTTCCGTTCTTCAGGTGAGATTAATTGCTTGATTCCCTTTAATGAGGATTAATTAAGTATTTATAGTCTTGAGAAGCGTGCCACTCTCTAGGTTTAGGGTAAACCTAGGGCTGACCGGGCCTCTAAACAGGATTGGGCCTTGTTGGCCGGTTTTCCCATTTGGCATGGGTGGACACGTGGCGTGTTTCAATTGGTCCGTAGAGGACGTATCTGTGATTGACACGTGGCAGGCTCCTATTGGCCTACGTAAAGGACACGTGGCGGAACCTGGTTGGTCCACTTGTCAAACGGTGATTGGTGGATAAAAATCCCCTAATCAAGAGTCAAATACATTCAAACAAAGCTAATTAAATCAAATAAAAGTCTAATACATTTTACAAAGCTAATTGAATTAAATTAAAGTCAAACACATTCAAACAAAGCTAATTGAATCAACTGAAAGTCAAACACATTCAAACAAAGCTAATTGAATAAAATGAAAGTCAAACACATACAAACAAAGATTTCGAATCAAATAAAAGTCAAATAAATTCTACAAAGCTAATTGAATCAAATGAAAGTCAAACACATTCAAATAAAGCTATTTGAATCAAATAAAAGTCAAATACATTCTACAAAGCTAATTGAATTAAATTAAAGTCAAACACATTCAAACAAAGCTAATTGAATCAAATGAAAGTCAAACACATACAAACAAAGATTTCGAATCAAATAAAAGTCAAATACATTCTACAAAGCTAATTGAATCAAATGAAAGTCAAACACATTCAAATAAAGCTATTTGAATCAAATGAAAGTCAAATACATTCTACAAAGCTAATTGAATCAAATGAAATTCAAACACATTCAAACAAAGCTATTTGAATCAAATGAGAGTCAAATAAATTCAAACAAAGCTAATTAAATCAAATAAAAGTAAAATACATTTTACAAAGCTAATTGAATCAAATGAAAATCAAACACATTCAAACAAAGCCTTTTAAATCAAATGAAAGTCAAACACATTCAAAAAAAGCTTTTTAATTTAAATGAAAGTCAAACACATTCAAACAAAGCTATATAAATCAAATGAAAGTGAAATGCATTCTACAAAGCAAATTGAATTAAATGAAATTCAAACACATTCAAACAAAGCTATTTGAATCAAATGACAGTCAGATACATTCTACAAAGCTAATTGAATCAATTGAAGTCAAACACATTCAAACAAAACTATTTGAATTAAATGAAAGTCAAATACATTCTACAAAGCTAATTGAATCAAATGAAAGTCAAACACATTCAAACAAAGCTAATTGAATCAATTGAAAGTCAAACACATTCAAACAAATCTATTTGCATTAAATGAAAGTCAAATACATTCTACAAAGCTAATTGAATCAAATGAAAGTCAAACACATTCAAACAAAGCTAATTGAATCAAATGAAAGTCAAACACATTCAAACAAAGCTATTTGAAGAAAATGAAATTCAAATACATTCTACAAAGCAAAATTGAAACAAATGAAAGTCAAACACAGTCGAACAAAGTTATTTAACTCTAATGAAAGTCAAATACATTCTACAAAGCTAATTGAATCAAATGAAAATCAAACACATTCAAACAAAGCTATTTGAATCAAATGAAAGTCAAATACATTCTACAAAGCTGATGGAATCAAATGAAAGTCAAACCACATTCAAACAAAGCTATTTGAATCAAATGAAAGTCAAATACGTTCTACAAAGCTAATTGAATCAAATAAAAGTGAAACACATTAAAACAAAGCTATTTTGAATCAAATGAGAGTCAAATACATTCAAACAAAGCTAATTAAATCAAATAAAAGTCAAAATACATTCTACAAAGCTAATTGAATCAAATGAAAGTCAAATACATTCTACAAAGCTAATTGAATCAAATGAAAGTCAAACACATTCAAACAAAGCTAATATAATCAAATGAAAGTCAAATACGTTCTACAAAGCTAATTGAATCAAATGAAAGTCAAACACATTCAAACAAAGCTAATTAAATCAAATGAAAGTCAAGCACATTCAAAGAAAGCTATTTTAATCAAATGAGAGTCAAATACATTCAAACAAAGCTAATTAAATCAAATAAAAGTCCAATACATCCTACAAAGCTAATTGAATTAAATTAAAGTCAAACACATTCAAACAAAGCTAATTGAATCAAATGAAAGTCAAACACATTCAAACAAAGATTTCGAATCAAATGAAAGTCAAATACATTCTACAAAGCTAATTGAATCAAATGAAAGTCAAACACATTCAAATAAAGCTATTTGAATCAAATGAAAGTCAAATACATTCTACAAAGCTAATTGAATCAAATGAAAATTCAAACACATTCAAACAAAGCTATTTGAATCAAATGAGAGTCAAATAAATTCAAAACAAAGCTAATTAAATCAAATACTAGTAAAATACATTTTACAAAGCTAATTGAATCAAATGAAATTCAAACACATTTAAACAAAGCTATTTGAATCAAATGAGAGTCAAATAAATTCAAACAAAGCTAATTAAATCAAATCAAAGTAAAATACATTTTACCAAAGCTAATTGAATCAAATGAAAGTCAAACACATTCAAACAAAGCCTTTTAAATCAAATGAAAGTCAAACACATTCAAAAAAAAGCTTTTTAATTTAAATGAAAGTCAAACACATTCAAACAAAGCTATATAAATCAAATGAAAGTGAAATGCATTCTACAAAGCAAATTGAATTAAATGAAATTCAAACACATTCAAACAAAGCTATTTGAATCAAATGACAGTCAGATACATTCTACAAAGCTAATTGAATCAATTGAAAGTCAAACACATTCAAACAAAACTATTTGAATTAAATGAAAGTCAAATACATTCTACAAAGCTAATTGAATCAAATGAAAGTCAAACACATTCAAAAAAGCTAATTGAATCAAATGAAAGTCAAACACATTCAAACAAATCTATTTGAATTAAATGAAAGTCAAATACATTCTAAAAGCTAATTGAATCAAATGAAAGTCAAACACATTCAAACAAAGCTAATTGAATCAAATGAAAGTCAAACATATTCAAACAAAGCTATTTGAAGAAAATGAAATTTAAATACATTCTACAAAGCAAATTGAAACAAATGAAAGTCAAACACAGTCGAACAAAGTTATTTGACTCTAATGAAAGTCAAATACATTCTACAAAGCTAATTGAATCAAATGAAAGTCAAACACATTCAAACAAAGCTATTTGAATCAAATGAAAATCAAATACATTACAAAGCTGATGGAATCAAATGAAAGTCAAACACATTCAAACAAGCTATTTGAATCAAATGAAAGTCAATATTAAAGCTAATTGAATCAAATAAAAGTGAAAACACATTCAAACAAAGCTATTTGAATCAAATGAGAGTCAAATACATTCAACAAAGTTAATTAAATCAAATAAAAGTCAAATACATTCTACAAAGCTAATTGAATCAAATGAAAGTCAAATACATTCTACAGCTAATTGAATCAAATGAAGTCAAACACATTCAAACAAAGCTATAATAAATGAATACATTCAAAAAGCTAATTGAATCAAATGAAAGTCAAACACATTCAAACAAAGCTAATTAAATCAAATGAAAGTCAAGCAACATTCAAACAAAGCTATTTGAATCAAATGAAAGTCAAATACATTCTACAAAGCTAATTGAATCAAATTAAAGTCAAACACATTCAAATAAAGCTATTTGAATCAAATGAAAGTCAAATACATTCTACAAAGCTAATTGAATCAAATGAAATTCAAAACATTCAAACAAAGCTATTTAAATCAAATGAGAGTCAAATAAATTCAAACAAAGCTAATTAAATCAAA
>NW_018745038.1:0-33942 GCF_001683475.1 Chenopodium quinoa | reverse complement strand
TGTTTTAATGTGTTTAACTTTCATTTGATTTAATTAGGTTTTTTTAGATTTTTTACTTTCATTTGATTCAATTAGCTTTGTTGAATGCATTTGACTTTCAATTGATTCAAAATGCTCTGTTTGAATGTGTTTGACTTACATTTGTTCCAATTAGCTTTATTTCAATGTGTTTGACTTTCATTTGATTCAATTAGCTTTGTAGATTGCATTTGACCGTCATTTGATTCAAAAAGCCTTTTTGAATGTGTTTGACTTTCATTTGATTCAATTAGGTCTGTTTGAAAGTGTTTTGACTTTCGTTTGATTCAATTAGGTTTGTTTGAATGTGTTTGACTTTCATTTGTTTCAATTGGCTTTGTTGGAATGTTTTTGACTTTCATTTGATTCAATTAGCTTTGTAGAATGCATTTGACTTTCATTTGATTCAAATAGTTTAGTTTGAATGTGTTTGACTTTCATTGGATTTAAATAGCTTTGTCTGAATGTGTTTGACTTTCATTTGATTTAATTAGATTTTTTTTACTTTCATTTAATTCAATGAGCTTTGTTGAATGCATTTGACTTTCATTTGATTCAAAAAGCTCTGTTTGAATGTATTTGACTTACATTTGATTCTGTTAGGTTTGTTTGAATGTGTTTAACTTTCATTTGATTCAATTAGCTTTGTAGATTGCATTTGACTTTCATTTAACTCAAATAGCTTTGTTGAATGTGTTTGACTTTCATTTGATTCAAATAGCTTTGTCTGAATGTGTTTGACTTTCATTTGATTTAATTAGATTTTTTTAGATGTTTTTACTTACATTTGATTCAATTAGCTTTGTTGAATGCATTTGACTTTCATTTGATTCAAAAAGCTCTGTTTGAATGTGTTTGACTTACATTTGATTCAATTAGCTTTGTTTGGATGTGTTTGACTTTCATTTGATTCAATTAGCTCTGTTTGAATATCTTTGACTTTCATTTGATTCAATTAGCTTTGTTTGAATGTGTTTTACTTTCATTTGATTCAATTAGCTTTGTTTGAATGTGTTTGACTTTCATTTGATTCAATAAGCTTTCTTTGAATGTGTTTGACTTCATTTGATTCAATTAGCTTAATAGATTGCCTTTGACTTTCATTTGATTCAATTAGTTTTGTTTGAATGTGTTTGACCTTTTATTGATTTAATTTGAATTTTTTTAGATGTTTTTACTTTTATTTGATTCTTAGATTTGTAGAATGCATTTGAATTTCATTGATTCAAATAGCTTTGTCTGAATTTGTTTGACTTTTTTGATTTAATAAGATTTTTTTAGATGTTTTTGACTTTCGTTTGATTCAATTAGCTTTGTTGAATGCATTTGACTTTAATTTGATTCAAAAGCTCTGTTTGAATGTGTTTGACTTACATTTGATCTAATCAGCTTTGTTTGAATGTGTTTGACTTTTATTTGATTCAATTAGCTTTGTTTGAATGTGTTTGACTTTCATTTAATTTAATTAGGTTTGTTTGAATGTGTTTGACTTTCATTTGATTCAATTGGCTTTGTAGAAAGCATTTGACTTTCAAAATTGAGTGCATTTGACTTTTATTTGATTTAAATAGCTTGTTGAATGTGTTTGACTTTCATTTGATTCAATTTGCTTTGTAGAAAGCATTTGACTTTCAATAGCTTTGTTTAAGTGCATTTGACTTTTATTTGATTTAAATAGCTTTGTTTGAATGTATTTGACTTTCATTTGATTTAATTAGGTTTTTTAGATGTTTTTTTACTTTCATTTGATTCAATTAGCTTTGTTGAATGCATTTGACTTTCAATTGATTCAAAATGCTCTGTTTGAATGTGTTTGACTTATATTTGATCCAATTAGCTTGTTTTAATGTGTTTGACTTTCATTTGATTCAATTAGCTTTGTAGATTGCATTTGACCGTCATTTGATTCAAAATGCTCTGTTTTGAATGTGTTTGACTTTCATTTGATTCAATTAGGTCTGTTTGAATGTGTTTGACTTTCATTTGATCAATTAGTTTGTTTGAATGTGTTTGACTTTCATTTGATTCAATTGGCTTTGTTGGAATGTTTTTGACTTTCATTTGATTCAATTAGCTTGTAGAATGCATTTGACTTTCATTTGGTTCAAATAGTTTAGTTTGAATGTGTTTGACTTTCATTGGATTCATTTGGCTTTGTTCGAATGTTTTTTTTTTCATTTGATTCAATAAGCTTTGTAGAATGCATTTGACTTTCATTAGATTCCAATAGCTTTGTTTGAATGTGTTTGACTTTCATTTGATTTAATTAGGTTTTTTTAGATGTTTTTGACTTTCATTTGATTCATTTAGTTTTGTTTGAATGTGTTTGACTTTCATTTGATTTAATTAGCTTTGTAGATGCATTTGACCTTCATTGAGCTTTTTGAATGTGTTTGACTTTCATTTGATTCAATTAGCTTTGTTTGAATGTGTTTGAATTTTATTTGATTCAATTAGATTTGAATGATTTGATTCAATTAGCTTTGTTTTGTGTTTGACTTTAATTTAATTCAATTAGCTTTATAGAATGCATTTGACTTTCACTTTATTCAAATAGTTTGATGAATGTGTTTGACTTTATTGATTTAATTTGAATTTTATTAGATGTTTTTACTTTCATTTGATTCAATTAGATTTGTAGAATGCATTTGAATTTCATTTGATTCAAATAGCTTGTCTGAATGTGTTTGACTTTCATTTGATTTAATTAGATTTTTTTAGATGTTTTTGACTTTCGTTTGATTCAATTAGCTTTGTTGAATGCATTTGACTTTCATTTGAGCTCTGTTTGAATGTGTTTGACTTACATTTGATCTAATCAGCTTTTTTTTAATGTGTTTGACTTTCATTTGATTCAATTAGCTTTGTTTGAATGTGTTTGACTTCATTTGATTTAATTATTGAATGTGTTTACTTTCATTTGATTCAATTAGCTTGTTTGAATGTGTTTGACTTTCTTTGATTCAATTAGCTTTCTTTGAATGTGTTTGACTTTCATTTGATTCAATTAGCTTTATAGATTGCTTTGACTTTCATTTGATTCAAATAGTTTTGTTTGAATGTGTTTGACCTTTATTGATTTAATTTGAATTTTTTTTAGATGTTTTTACTTTCATTTGATTCAATTAGATTTGTAGAATGCATTTGAATTTCATTTAATTCAAATAGCTTTGTCTGAATGTGTTTGACTTTCATTTGTTTTAATTAGATTTTTTAGATGTTTTTGACTTTCGTTTGATTCAATTAGCTTTGTTGAATGCATTTGACTTTAATTTGATTCAAAAAGCTCTGTTTGAATGTGTTTGACTTACATTTGATCTAATCAGCTTTGTTTGAATGCATTTGACTTTTATTTGATTTAAATAGCTTTGTTTGAATGTATTTGACTTTCATTTGATTTAATTAGGTTTTTTTAGATGTTTTTTTACTTTCATTTGATTCAATTAGCTTTGTTGAATGCATTTGACTTTCAATTGATTCAAAATGCTCTGTTTGAATGTGTTTGACTTACATTTGATCCAATTAGCTTTGTTTCAATGTGTTTGACTTTCATTTGATTCAATTAGCTTTGTAGATTGCATTTGACCGTCATTTGATTCAAAAATTTGAATGTTTGACTTTCATTTGATTCAATTATTGAATGTGTTTGTTTGATTCAATGTGTTTGACTTTCATTTGATTCAATTAGGTTGTTTGAATGTGTTTGACTTTCATTTGATTCACTTTCATTTGTTTCAATTGCTTTGTTGAATGTTTTTGACTTTCATTTGATTCAATTAGCTTTGTAGAATGCATTTGACTTTCATTTGATTCAAATAGTTTAGTTTGAATGTGTTTGACTTTCATTGGATTCATTTGGCTTTGTTCGAATGTTTTACTTTCATTTATTCAATAAGCTTTGTAGAATGCATTTGACTTTCATTTGATTCAATTAGCTTTGTTTGAATGTGTTTGACTTTCATTTGATTTAATTAGGTTTGTTTGAATGTGTTTGACTTTCATTTATTCAATTGGCTTTGTAGAAAGCATTTGACTTTAAATAGCTTTGTTTGAATGCATTTGACTTATTTGATTTAAATAGCTTTGTTTGAATGTGTTTGACTTTCATTTGATTTAATTAGGTTTTTTTAGATGTTTTTTACTTTCATTTGATTCAAATAGCTTTGTCTGACTTTCATTTGATTTATTTAATTTTTTAGATGTTTTTGACTTTCATTTGATTCAATGAGCTTTGTTGAATGCATTTGACTTTCATTTGATTCAAAAAGCTCTGTTTGAATGTATTTGACTTACATTTGATCTTGTTTGAATGTGTTTAACTTTATTTGATTCAATTAGCTTTGTTTCATTTGTAGCTTTTGAATTTCATTTGATTGCTTTGTTGAACATTTGCTTTCATTTGATTCAATTATTTGTTTGACTTTCATTTGATTTTTGTTTGAATGTGTTTGACTTACATTTGATTCAATTAATTGACTTTCATTTGATTCAATTAGCTCTGTTTGAATATCTTTGACTTTCATTTGATTCAATTAGGTTTGTTTGAATGTGTTTTACTTTCATTTGATTCAATTAGCTTTGTTTGAATGTGTTTGACTTTCATTTGATTCAATTAGCTTTTTGAATGTGTTTGACTTTCATTTGATTCAATTAGCTTTATAGATTGCCTTTGACTTTCATTTGATTCAAATAGTTTTGTTTGAATGTGTTTGACCTTTTATTGATTTAATTTTAATTTTTTTAGATGTTTTTACTTTCATTTGATTCAATTAGATTTGTAGAATGCATTTGAATTTCATTTGATTCAAATAGCTTTGTCTGAATGTGTTTGACTTT
Organism: Chenopodium quinoa; assembly: GCF_001683475.1. Classification (NCBI taxonomy): domain Eukaryota; kingdom Viridiplantae; phylum Streptophyta; class Magnoliopsida; order Caryophyllales; family Amaranthaceae; genus Chenopodium; species Chenopodium quinoa. Next base: position 29,088 of record NW_018745038.1, on the reverse strand, counting down.
CATTTGATTTAATTAGATTTTTTAGATGTTTTTGACTTTCGTTTGATTCAATTAGCTTTGTTGAATGCATTTGACTTTAATTTGATTCAAAAAGCTCTGTTTGAATGTGTTTGACTTACATTTGATCTAATCAGCTTTGTTTGAATGTGTTTGACTTTCATTTGATTCAATTAGCTTTGTTTGAATGTGTTTGACTTTCATTTATTTAATTAGGTTTGTTTGAATGTGTTTGACTTTCATTTGATTCAATTGGCTTTGTAGAAAGCATTTGACTTTCAATAGCTTTGTTTGAGTGCATTTGACTTTTATTTGATTTTAATAGCTTTGTTTGAATGTATTTGACTTTCATTTGATTTAATTAGGTTTTTTTAGATGTTTTTTACTTTCATTTGATTCAATTAGCTTTGTTGAATGCATTTGACTTTCAATTGATTCAAAATGCTCTGTTTGAATGTGTTTGACTTACATTTGATTTAATTAGCTTTGTTTCAATGTGTTTGACTTTCATTTGATTCAATTAGCTTTGTAGATTGCATTTGACCGTCATTTGATTCAAAAGCTCTTTTTGAATGTGTTTGACTTTCATTTGATTCAATTAGGTCTGTTTGAATGTGTTTGACTTTCATTTGATTCAATTAGGTTTGTTTGAATGTGTTTAACTTTCATTTGTTTCAATTGGCTTGTTGGAATGTTTTTGACTTTCATTTGATTCAATTAGCTTTGTAGAATGCATTTGACTTTCATTTGATTCAAATAGTTTAGTTTGAATGTGTTTGACTTTCATTGGATTCATTTGGCTTTGTTCGAATGATTTTTACTTTCATTTGATTTAAGCTTTGTTGCATTTGACTTTCATTTGATTCAATTAGCTTTGTTTGAATGTGTTTGACTTTCATTTGATTTAATTAGGTTTGTTTGAATGTGTTTGACTTTCATTTGATTCAATTGGCTTTGTAGAAAGCATTTGACTTTAAATAGCTTTGTTTGAATGCATTTGACTTTTATTTGATTTAAATAGCTTTGTTTGAATGTGTTTGACTTTCATTTGATTTAATTAGGTTTTTTTAGATGTTTTTACTTTCATTTGATTCAAATAGCTTTGTCTTAATGTGTTTGACTTTCATTTGATTTATTTAGATTTTTTAGATGTTTTTGACTTTCATTTGATTCAATGAGCTTTGTTGAATGCATTTGACTTTCATTTGATTCAAAAAGCTCTGTTTGAATGTATTTGACTTACATTTGATTCTGTTAGGTTTGTTTGAATGTGTTTAACTTTCATTTGATTCAATTAGCTTTGTAGATTTCATTTGACTTTCATTTAACTCAAATAGCTTTGTTGAATGTGTTTGCAGCTTTGTTGAATGTGTTTGACTTTCATTTGATTTAATTAGATTTAGATGTTTTTTACTTTCATTTGATTCAATTAGCTTTGTTGAATGCATTTGACTTTCATTTGATTCTTTGCATTTGATTCAATTAGCTTTGACTTTCATTTGATGTGTTGATTCGTTTGAATGTGATTTGATTCAATTAGCTTTGACTTTCATTTGAATTCTTTGTTGAATGTTTTTGACTTTCATTTGATTCAATTAGCTTTGTAGAATGCATTTGACTTTCATTTGATTCAAATAGTTTTTTTGAATGTGTTTGACTTTCATTGATTCTTTGTTGAATGTTTTTACTTTCATTTGATTCAATAAGCTTTGTAGAATGCATTTGACTTTCATTTGATTCAATTAGCTTTGTTTGAATGTGTTTGACTTTCATTTGATTTAATTAGGTTTTTTTAGATGTTTTTTACTTTCATTTGATTCAATTAGCTTTGTTGAATGCATTTGACTTTCAATTGATTCAAAATGCTCTGTTTGAATGTTTGACTTACATTTGATCCAATTAGCTTTGTTTCAATGTGTTTGACTTTCATTTGATTCAATTAGCTTTGTAGATTGCATTTGACCGTCATTTGATTCAAAAAGCTTTTTTGAATGTGTTTGACTTTTATTTGATTCAATTATTGAATGTGTTTGACTTTCATTTGATTCAATTTGGTTTGTTTGAATGTGTTTGACTTTCTTCAATTGGCTTTGTTGGAATGTTTTTACTTTCATTTGATTCAATTAGCTTTGTAGAATGCATTTGACTTTCATTTGATTCAAATAGTTTAGTTTGAATGTGTTTGACTTTCATTGATTCATTTGGCTTTGTTCGAATGTTTTTTACTTTCATTTGATTCAATAAGCTTTGTAGAATGCATTTGACTTTCATTTGATTCAAATAGCTTTGTTTGAATGCATTTGACTTTATTTGATTTAAATTTGTTTGAATTTTGACTTTCATTTGATTTAATTTTTTAGATGTTTTACTTTCATTTGATTCAAATAGCTTTGTCTGAATGTGTTTGACTTTCATTTGATTTATTTAGATTTTTTAGATGTTTTGACTTTCATTTGATTCAATGAGCTTTGTTGAATGCATTTGACTTTCAATTTGATTCAAAAGCTCTGTTTGAATGTATTTGACTTACATTTGATTCTGTTAGGTTTGTTTGAATGTGTTTAACTTTCATTTGATTCAATTAGCTTTGTAGATTGCATTTGACTTTCATTTAACTCAAATAGCTTTGTTGAATGTGTTTGACTTTCATTTGATTTAAACAGCTTTGTCTGAATGTGTTTGACTTTCATTTGATTTAATTAGATTTTAGATGTTTTTTACTTTCATTTGATTCAATTAGCTTTGTTGAATGCATTTGACTTTCATTTGATTCAAAAAGCTTGTTGAATGTGTTTGACTTACATTTGATTCAATTAGCTTTGTTTGATGTGTTTGACTTTCATTTGATTCAATTGAATATCTTTGACTTTCATTTGATTCAATTAGGTTTGTTTGAATGTGACTTTCATTTGGCTTTGACTTTCATTTGATTCAATTAGCTTTCTTTGAATGTGTTTGACTTTCATTTGATTCAATTAGCTTTATAGATTGCCTTGACTTTCATTTGATTCAAATAGTTTGTTTGAATGTGTTTGACCTTTTATTGATTTAATTTTTTTTTTAGATGTTTTTACTGATTCTATTAGATTTGTAGAATGCATTTGAATTCATTTGATTCAAATAGCTTTGTCTGAATGTGTTTGACTTTCATTTGATTTAATAGATTTTTTTAGATTTTTGACTTTCGTTTGATTCAATTAGCTTTGTTAAATGCATTTGACTTTAATTTGATTCAAAAAGCTCTGTTTGAATGTGTTTGACTTACATTTGATCTAATCAGCTTTGTTTGAATGTGTTTGACTTTCATTTGATTCAATTAGCTTTGTGAATGTGTTTGACTTTCATTTAATTTAATTAGGTTTGTTTGAATGTGTTTGACTTTCATTTGATTCAATTGGCTTTGTAGAAAGCATTTGACTTTGATAGCTTTTTTGAGTGCATTTGACTTTTATTTGATTTAAATAGCTTTGTTTGATTGTATTTGACTTTCATTTGATTTAATTAGGTTTTTTTAGATGTTTTTTTACTTTCATTTGATTCAATTAGCTTTGTTGAATGCATTTGACTTTCAATTGATTCAAAATGCTCTGTTTGAATGTGTTTGACTTACATTTGATCCAATTAGCTTTGTTTCAATGTGTTTGACTTTCATTTGATTCAATTAGCTTTGTAGATTGCATTTGACCGTCATTTGATTCAAAAAGCTCTTTTTGAATGTGTTTGACTTTCATTGATTCAATTAGGTCTGTTTGAATGTGTTTGACTTTCATTTGATTCAATTAGGTTTGTTTGAATGTGTTTGACTTTCATTTGATTCAATTGGCTTTGTTGAATGTTTTTGACTTTCATTTGATTTAAATAGTTTAGTTTGAATGTGTTTGACTTTCATTGGATTCATTTGGCTTTGTTCGAATGTTTTTTACTTTCATTTGATTCAATAAGCTTTGTAGAATGCATTTGACTTTCATTTGATTCAAATAGCTTTGTTTGAATGCATTTGACTTTATTTGATTTAAATAGCTTTGTTTGAATGGTTTGACTTTCATTTGATTTAATTAGGTTTTTTTAGATGTATTTTACTTTCATTTGATTCAAATAGCTTTGTCTGAATGTGTTTGACTTTCATTTGATTTATTTAGATTTTTTTAGATGTTTTTGACTTTCATTTGATTCAATGAGCTTTGTTGAATGCATTTGACTTTCATTTGATTCAAAAGCTCTGTTTGAATGTTTGACTTACATTTGATTCTTAGGTTTGTTTGAATGTTTTAACTTTCATTTGATTCAATTAGCTTTGTAGATTGCATTTGACTTTCATTTAACTCAAATAGCTTTGTTGAATGTGTTTGACTTTCATTTGGCTTTGTCTGAATGTGTTTGACTTTCATTTGATTAATTAGATTTGTTTAGATGTTTTTTACTTTCATTTGATTCAATTAGCTTTTGAATGCATTTGACTTTCATTTGATTCAAAAAGCTTGTTTGAATGTGTTTCACTTACATTTGATTCAATTAGCTTTGTTTGGATGTGTTTGACTTTCATTTGATTCAATTAGCTCTGTTGAATATCTTTGACTTTCATTTGATTCAATTAGGTTTGTTTGAATGTTTTTACTTTCATTTGATTCAATTAGCTTTGTTTGAATGTGTTTGACTTTCATTTGATTCAATTAGCTTTCTTTGAATGTGTTTGACTTTCATTTGATTCAATTAGCTTTATAGATTGCCTTTGACTTTCATTTGATTCAAATAGTTTGTTTGAATGTGTTTGACCTTTTATTGATTTAATTTGAATTTTTTTAGATGTTTTACTTGATTCTATTAGATTTGTAGAATGCATTTGAATTCATTTGATTCAAATAGCTTTGTCTGAATGTGTTTGACTTTCATTTGATTTAATAAGATTTTTTTAGATGTTTTTGACTTTCGTTTGATTCAATTAGCTTTGTTGAATGCATTTGACTTTAATTTGATTCAAAAAGCTCTGTTTGAATGTGTTTGACTTACATTTGATCTAATCAGCTTTGTTTGAATGTGTTTGACTTTCATTTGATTCAATTAGCTTTGTTTGAATGTGTTTGACTTTCATTTAATTTAATTAGGTTTGTTTGAATGTGTTTGACTTTCATTTGATTCAATTGGCTTTGTAGAAAGCATTTGACTTTCAATAGCTTTGTTTGAATTCATTTGACTTTTATTTGATTTAAATAGCTTTGTTTAATTGTTTAACTTTCATTTGATTTAATTAGGTTTTTTAGATGTTTTTTACTTTCATTTGATTCAATTAGCTTTGTTGAATGCATTTGACTTTCAATTGATTCAAAATGCTCTGTTTGAATGTGTTTAACTTACATTTGATCCAATTAGCTTTGTTTCAATGTGTTTGACTTTCATTTGATTCAATTAGCTTTGTAGATTGCATTTGACCGTCATTTGATTCAAAAGCTTTTTTGAATGTGTTTGACTTTCATTTGATTCAATTAGGTCTGTTTGAATGTGTTTGACTTTCATTTGATTCAATTAGGTTTGTTTGAATGTTTGACTTTCATTTGATTCAATTGGCTTTGTTGGAATGTTTTTGACTTTCATTTGATTCAATTAGCTTTGCAGAATGCATTTGACTTACATTTGATTCAAATAGTTTAGTTTGAATGTGTTTGACTTTCATTGGATTCATTTGGCTTTGTTCGAATGTTTTTTACTTTCATTTGATTCAATAAGCTTTGTAGAATGCATTTGACTTTCATTGATTCTTTTGAATGTGTTTGACTTTTTGATTTAATTAGGTTTTTTGGATGTTTTACTTTAATTTGATTCATTTAGTTTTGTTTGAATGTGTTTGACTTTCATTTGATTTAATTAGCTTTGTAGATTGCATTTGTTTGATTCAAAAAGCTCTTTTTGAATGTGTTTGACTTTCATTTGATTCAATTAGGTCTGTTTGAATGTGTTTGACTTTCATTTGATTCAATTAGGTTTGTTTGAATGTTTGACTTTCATTTGATTCAATTGCTTTGTTGGAATGTTTTTGACTTTCATTTGATTCAATTAGCTTTGTAGAATGCATTTGACTTTCATTTGATTCAAATAGTTTAGTTTGAATGTGTTTGACTTTCATTGATTCATTTGCTTTGTTCGAATGTTTTTTACTTTCATTTGATTCAATAAGCTTTGTAGAATGTTTGACTTTCATTTTCCAAAAGCTTTGTTGAATTTGACTTTCATTTGATTTAATTAGGTTTTTTTAAATGTTTTGACTTTCATTTGATTCATTAGCTTTGTTTGAATGTGTTTGACTTTCATTTGATTTAATTAGCTTTGTAGATTGCATTTGACCTTCATTAGATTCAAAAAGCTCTTTTTGAATGTGTTTGACTTTTTTGATTCAATTAGCTCTTGAATGTGTTTGAATTTATTTGATTCAATTAGACTTTGTTTGAATGTGTTTTACTTTCATTTGATTCAATTAGCTTTGTTTGGATGTGTTTGACTTTAATTTGATTCAATTAGCTTTATAGAATGCATTTGACTTTCACTTGATTCAAATAGTTTTGTTTGAATGTGTTTGACCTTTTATTGATTTAATTTGAATTTTTTTAGATGTTTTTACTTTCATTTGATTCAATTAGATTTATAGAATGCATTGAATTTCATTTGATTCAAATAGCTTTGTCTGAATGTGTTTGACTTTCATTTGATTTAATTAGATTTTTTTAGATGTTTTTGACTTTTGTTTGATTCAATTAGCTTTGTTGAATGCATTTGACTTTAATTTGATTCAAAAAGCTCTGTTTGAATGTTTTGACTTACATTTGATCTAATCAGCTTTGACTTTCATTTGATTCAATTAGCTTTCTTTGAATGTGTTTGACTTTCATTTGATTCAATTAGCTTTATAGATTGCCTTTGACTTTCATTTGATTCAAATAGTTTTGTTTGAATGTGTTTGACCTTTTATTGATTTAATTGAATTTTTTTTAGATGTTTTTACTTTCATTTGATTCAATTAGATTTGTAGAATGCATTTGAATTTCATTTGATTCAAATAGCTTTGTCTGAATGTGTTTGACTTTCATTTGATTTAATTAGATTTTTTAGATGTTTTTGACTTTCGTTTGATTTAATTAGCTTTGTTGAATGCATTTGACTTTAATTTGATTCAAAAAAGCTTTGTTTGAATGTGTTTGACTTACATTTGATCTAATCAGCTTTGTTTGAATGTGTTTGACTTTCATTTGATTCAATTAGCTTTTTTGAATGTGTGACTTTCATTTTGATTTAATTAGGTTTGTTTGAATGTGTTTGACTTTCATTTGATTCTATTGGCTTTGTAGAAAGCATTTGATTTCAATAGCTTTGTTTGAATGCATTTGACTTTATTTGATTTAAATAGCTTTGTTTGAATGTGTTTGACTTTCATTTGATTTAATTATTAGATGTTTTTTACTTTCATTTGATTCAAATAGCTTTGTCTGAATGTGTTTGACTTTCATTGATTTAATTAGATTTGTTTAGATGTTTTGACTTTCATTTGATTCAATGAGCTTTGTTGAATGCATTTGACTTTCATTTGATTCAAAAAAGCTCTGTTTGAATGTTTTGACTTACATTTGATTCTTAGGTTTGTTTGAATGTTTTAACTTTCATTTGATTCAATTAGCTTTGTAGATGCATTTGACTTCATTTTCAAATAGCTTTGTTGAATGTGTTTGACTTTCATTGATTTTGTCTGAATGTGTTTGACATTCATTGATTCTTGAATGCATTTGACTTTCATTTGATTCAAAAAGCTTTGTTTGAATGTGTTTGACTTTCATTTGATTCAATTAGGTTTGTTTGAATGTGTTTGACTTTCATTTGTTTCAATTGGCTTTGTTGGAATGTTTTTGACTTTCATTTGATTCAATTAGCTTTGTAGAATGCATTTGACTTTCATTTGATTCAAATAGTTTAGTTTGAATGTGTTTTGACTTTCATTGGATTCATTTGGCTTTGTTCGAATGAATTTTACTTTCATTTGATTCAATAAGCTTTGTAGAATGCATTTGACTTTCATTTGATTCAATTAGCATTGTTTGAATGTGTTTGACTTTCATTTGATTTAATTAGGTTTGTTTGAATGTGTTTGACTTTCATTTAATTCAATTGGCTTTGTAGAAAGCATTTGACTTTAAATAGCTTTGTTTGAATGCATTTGACTTTTATTTGATTTAAATAGCTTTGCTTGAATGTGTTTGACTTTCATTTGATTTAATTAGGTTTTTTTTAGATGTTTTTTACTTTCATTTGATTCAAATAGCTTTGTCTTAATGTGTTTGACTTTCATTTGATTTATTTAGATTTTTTTAGATGTTTTTGACTTTCATTTGATTCAATGAGCTTTGTTGAATGCATTTGACTTTCATTTGATTCAAAAAAGCTCTGTTTGAATGTATTTGACTTACATTTGATTCTGTTAGGTTTGTTTGAATTTGTTTAACTTTCATTTGATTCAATTAGCTTTGTAGATTTCATTTGACTTTCATTTAACTCAAATAGCTTTTGTTGAATGTGTTTGACTTTCATTTGATTCAAACAGCTTTGTCTGAATGTGTTTGACTTTCATTTGATTTTAATTAGATTTTTTTAGATGTTTTTTACTTTCATTTGATTCAATTAGCTTTGTTGAATGCATTTGACTTTCATTTGATTCAAAAAGCTCTGTTTCAATGTGTTTGACTTACATTTGATTCAATTAGCTTTGTTTGGATGTGTTTGACTTTCATTTGATTCAATTAGCTCTGTTTGAATATCTTTGACTTTCATTTGATTCAATTAGGTTTGTTTGAATGTGTTTTACTTTCATTTGATTCAATTAGCTTTGTTTGAATGTGTTTGACTTTCATTTGATTCAATTAGCTTTCTTTGAATGTGTTTTGACTTTCATTTGATTCAATTAGCTTTATAGATTGCCTTTGACTTTCATTTGATTCAAATAGTTTTGTTTGAATGTGTTTGACCTTTTATTGATTTAATTTTAAATTTTTTAATGTTTTACTTTCATTTGATTCAATTAGATTTGTAGAATGCATTTGAATTTCATTTGATTCAAAAAGCTTTGTCTGAATGTGTTTGACTTTCATTTGATTTAATTAGATTTTTTAGATGTTTTTACTTTCGTTTGATTCAATTAGCTTTGTTGAATGGCATTTGACTTTAATTTGATTCAACAGCTCTGTTTGAATGTGTTTGACTTACATTTGATCTAATCAGCTTTGTTTGAATGTGTTTGACTTTCATTTTGATTCAATTAGCTTTGTTTGAATGTGTTTGACTTTCATTTAATTTAATTAGGTTTTTTTGAATGTGTTTGACTTTCATTTGATTCAATTGGCTTTGTAGAAAGCATTTGACTTTCAATAGCTTTGTTTGAGTGATTTGACTTTTATTTGATTTAATAGCTTTGTTTGAATGTATTTGACTTTCATTTGATTTAATTAGTTTTTTTTAGATGTTTTTTACTTTCATTTGATTCAATTAGCTTTGTTGAATGCATTTGACTTTCATTGATTCAAAATGCTCTGTTTGAATGTGTTTGACTTACATTTGATCCAATTAGCTTTGTTTCAATGTGTTTTGACTTTCATTTGATTCAATTAGCTTTGTAGATTGCATTTGACCGTCATTTGATTCAGAAAGCTCTTTTTGAATGTGTTTGACTTTCATTTGATTCAATTAGGTCTGTTTGAATGTGTTTGACTTTCATTTGATTCAATTAGGTTTGTTTGAATGTGTTTGACTTTCATTTGTTTCAATTGGCTTTGTTGGAATGTTTTTTACTTTCATTTGATTCAATTAGCTTTGTAGTATGCATTTGACTTTCATTTGATTCAAATAGTTTAGTTTGAATGTGTTTGACTTTCATTGGATTCATTTGGCTTTGTTCGAATGATTTTTTACTTTTCATTTGATTAAATAAGCTTTGTAGAATGCATTTGACTTTCATTTGATTCAATTAGCTTTGTTTAAATGTGTTTGACTTTCATTTGATTTAATTAGTTTTGTTTGAATGTGTTTGACTTTCATTTTGATTCAATTGGCTTTTGTAGAAAGCATTTGACTTTAAATAGCTTTGTTTGAATGCATTTGACTTTTATTTGATTTAAATAGCTTTGTTTGAATGTGTTTGACTTTCATTTTGATTTAATTAGGTTTTTTTTAGATGTTTTTTACTTTCATTTGATTCAAATAGCTTTGTCTTAATGTGTTTGACTTTCATTTGATTTATTTAGATTTTTTTAGATGTTTTTTACTTTCATTTGATTCAATTAGCTTTGTTGAATGCATTTGACTTTCATTTGATTCAAAAAGCTCTGTTTCAATGTGTTCTGACTTAACATTTGATTCAATTAGCTTTTGTTTTGGATGTGTTTGACTTTCATTTGATTCAATTAGCTCTGTTTTGGAATATCTTTGACTTTCATTTGATTCAATTAGGTTTGTTTGAAATGTGGTTTTACTTTCATTTGATTCAATTAGCTTTGTTTGAATGTGTTTGACTTTCATTTGATTCAATTAGCTTTCTTTGAATGTGTTTGACTTTCATTTGATTCAATTAGCTTTATAGATTGCCTTTGACTTTCATTTGATTCAAATAGTTTTGTTTGAATGTGTTTGACCTTTTATTGATTTAATTTTAAATTTTTTAGATGTTTTTTACTTTCATTTGATTCAATTAGATTTGTAGAATGCATTTGAATTTCATTTGATTCAAAAAGCTTTGTCTGAATGTGTTTGACTTTCATTTGATTTAATTAGATTTTTTTAGATGTTTTTTACTTTCGTTTGATTCAATTAGCTTTGTTGAATGGCATTTGACTTTAATTTGATTCAACAAGCTCTGTTTGAATGTGTTTGACTTACATTTGATCTAATCAGCTTTGTTTGAATGTGTTTGACTTTCATTTGATTCAAATTAGCTTTGTTTGAATGTGTTTGACTTTCATTTAATTTAATTAGGTTTGTTTGAATGTGTTTGACTTTCATTTGATTCAATTGGCTTTGTAGAAAGCATTTGACTTTCAATAGCTTTTGTTTGAGTGCATTTGACTTTTATTTGATTTAAATAGCTTTGTTTGAATGTATTTGACTTTCATTTTGATTTAATTAGGTTTGTTTGAATGTGTTTGACTTTCACTTGATTCAATTGGCTTTGTAGAAAGCATTTGACTTTCAATGGCTTTGTTTGAATGCATTTGACTTTTATTTGATTTAAATAGCTTTGTTTTAATTTGTTTAAACTTTCATTTGATTTAATTAGGTTTTTTTAGATGTTTTTTACTTTCATTTGATTCAATTAGCTTTGTTGAATGCATTTGACTTTCAATTGACTCAAAAATGCTCTGTTTGAATGTGTTTGACTTACATTTGTTCAAATTAGCTTTATTTCAACGTGTTTCACTTTCATTTGATTCAATTAGCTTTGTAGATTGCATTTGACCGTCATTTGATTCAAAAAGCCCTTTTTGAATGTGTTTGACTTTCATTTGATTCAATTAGGTCTGTTTGAAAGTGTTTTGACTTTCATTTGATTCAATTAGGTTTGTTTGAATGTGTTTGACTTTCATTTGTTTCAATTGGCTTTGTTGGAATGTTTTTGACTTTCATTTGATTCAATTAGCTTTGTAGAATGCATTTGACTTTCATTTGATTCAAATAGTTTAGTTTGAATGTGTTTGACTTTCATTGGATTCATTTGGCTTTGTTCGAATGAATTTTACTTTCATTTTATTCAATAAGCTTTGTAGAATGCATTTGACTTTCATTTGATTCAATTAGCATTGTTTGAATGTGTTTGACTTTCATTTGATTTAATTAGGTTTGTTTGAATGTGTTTGACTTTCATTTAATTCAATTGGCTTTGTAGAAAGCATTTGACTTTAAATAGCTTTGTTTGAATGCATTTGACTTTTATTTGATTTAAATAGCTTTGCTTGAATGTGTTTGACTTTCATTTGATTTAATTAGGTTTTTTTTAGATGTTTTTTTACTTTCATTTGATTCAAATAGCTTTGTCTTAATGTGTTTGACTTTCATTTGATTTATTTAGATTTTTTTAGATGTTTTTGACTTTCATTTGATTCAATGAGCTTTGTTGAAATGCATTTGACTTTCATTTGATTCAAAAAGCTCTGTTTGAATGTATTTTGACTTACATTTGATTCTGTTAGGTTTGTTTGAATTTGTTTAACTTTCATTTGATTCAATTAGCTTTGTAGATTTCATTTGACTTTCATTTTAACTCAAATAGCTTTGTTGAATGTGTTTGACTTTCATTTGATTCAAACAGCTTTGTCTGAATGTGTTTGACTTTCATTTGATTTAATTAGATTTTTTTAGATGTTTTTTTACTTTCATTTGATTCAATTAGCTTTGTTGAATGCATTTGACTTTCATTTGATTCAAAAAGCTCTGTTTCAATGTGTTTGACTTACATTTGATTCAATTAGCTTTGTTTGGATGTGTTTGACTTTCATTTGATTCAATTAGCTCTGTTTGAATATCTTTGACTTTCATTTGATTCAATTAGGTTTGTTTGAATGTGTTTTACTTTCATTTGATTCAATTAGCTTTGTTTGAATGTGTTTGACTTTCATTTGATTCAATTAGCTTTCTTTGAATGTGTTTGACTTTCATTTGATTCAATTAGCTTTATAGATTGCCTTTGACTTTCATTTGATTCAAATAGTTTTGTTTGAATGTGTTTGACCTTTTATTGATTTAATTTTAAATTTTTTAGATGTTTTTACTTTCATTTGATTCAATTAGATTTGTAGAATGCATTTGAATTTCATTTGATTCAAAAAGCTTTGTCTGAATGTGTTTGACTTTCATTTGATTTAATTAGATTTTTTAGATGTTTTTTACTTTCGTTTGATTCAATTAGCTTTGTTGATGGCATTTGACTTTAATTTGATTCAACAAGCTCTGTTTGAATGTGTTTGACTTACATTTGATCTAATCAGCTTTGTTTGAATGTGTTTGACTTTCATTTGATTCAATTAGCTTTGTTTGAATGTGTTTGACTTTCATTTAATTTAATTAGGTTTGTTTGAATGTGTTTGACTTTCATTTGATTCAATTGGCTTTGTAGAAAGCATTTGACTTTCAATAGCTTTGTTTGAGTGCATTTGACTTTTATTTGATTTAAATAGCTTTGTTTGAATGTATTTGACTTTCATTTGATTTAATTAGGTTTTTTTAGATGTTTTTTACTTTCATTTGATTCAATTAGCTTTGTTGAATGCATTTGACTTTCAATTGATTCAAAATGCTCTGTTTGAATGTGTTTGACTTACATTTGATCCAATTAGCTTTGTTTCAATGTGTTTGACTTTCATTTGATTCAATTAGCTTTGTAGATTGCATTTGACCGTCATTTGATTCAGAAAGCTCTTTTTGAATGTGTTTGACTTTCATTTGATTCAATTAGGTCTGTTTGAATGTGTTTGACTTTCATTTGATTCAATTAGGTTTGTTTGAATGTGTTTGACTTTCATTTGTTTCAATTGGCTTTGTTGGAATGTTTTTTACTTTCATTTGATTCAATTAGCTTTGTAGTATGCATTTGACTTTCATTTGATTCAAATAGTTTAGTTTGAATGTGTTTGACTTTCATTGGATTCATTTGGCTTTGTTCGAATGTTTTTTACTTTCATTTGATTCAATAAGCTTTCTGAAATGCATTTGACTTTCATTTGATTCAATTAGCTTTGTTTGAATGTGTTTGACTTTCATTTGATTTAATTAGGTTTGTTTGAATGTGTTTGACTTTCATTTGATTCAATTGGCTTTGTAGAAAGCATTTGACTTTCAATAGCTTTGTTTGAATGCATTTGACTTTTATTTGATTTAAATAGCTTTGTTTTAATGTGTTTAACTTTCATTTGATTTAATTAGGTTTTTTTAGATGTTTTTTACTTTCATTTGATTCAATTAGCTTTGTTGAATGCATTTGACTTTCAATTGACTCAAAATGCTCTGTTTGAATGTGTTTGACTTACATTTGTTCCAATTAGCTTTATTTCAATGTGTTTGACTTTCATTTGATTCAATTAGCTTTGTAGATTGCATTTGACCGTCATTTGATTCAAAAAGCCCTTTTTGAATGTGTTTGACTTTCATTTGATTCAATTAGGTCTGTTTGAAAGTGTTTGACTTTCGTTTGATTCAATTAGGTTTGTTTGAATGTGTTTAACTTTCATTTGTTTCAATTGGCTTTGTTGGAATGTTTTTGACTTTCATTTGATTCAATTAGCTTTGTAGAATGCATTTGACTTTCATTTGATTCAAATAGTTTAGTTTGAATGTGTTTGACTTTCATTGGATTCATTTGGCTTTGTTCGAATGATTTTTACTTTCATTTGATTCAATAAGCTTTGTAGAATGCATTTGACTTTCATTTGATTCAATTAGCTTTGTTTGAATGTGTTTGACTTTCATTTGATTTAATTAGGTTTGTTTGAATGTGTTTGACTTTCATTTGATTCAATTGGCTTTTGTAGAAAGCATTTGACTTTAAATAGCTTTGTTTGAATGCATTTGACTTTTATTTGATTTAAATAGCTTTGTTTGAATGTGTTTGACTTTCATTTGATTTAATTAGGTTTTTTTAGATGTTTTTTACTTTCATTTGATTCAAATAGCTTTGTCTTAATGTGTTTGACTTTCATTTGATTTATTTAGATTTTTTTAGATGTTTTTGACTTTCATTTGATTCAATGAGCTTTGTTGAATGCATTTGACTTTCATTTGATTCAAAAAGCTCTGTTTGAATGTATTTGACTTACATTTGATTCTGTTAGGTTTGTTTGAATGTGTTTAACTTTAATTTGATTCAATTAGCTTTGTAGATTTCATTTGACTTTCATTTAACTCAAATAGCTTTGTTGAATGTGTTTGACTTTCATTTGATTCAAACAGCTTTGTCTGAATGTGTTTGACTTTCATTTGATTTAATTAGATTTTTTTAGATGTTTTTTACTTTCATTTGATTCAATTAGCTTTGTTGAATGCATTTGACTTTCATTTGATTCAAAAAGCTCTGTTTGAATGTGTTTGACTTACATTTGATTCAATTAGCTTTGTTTGGATGTGTTTGACTTTCATTTGATTCAATTAGCTCTGTTTGAATATCTTTGACTTTCATTTGATTCAATTAGGTTTGTTTGAATGTGTTTTACTTTCATTTGATTCAATTAGCTTTTGTTTGAATGTGTTTGACTTTCATTTGATTCAATTAGCTTTCTTTGAATGTGTTTGACTTTCATTTGATTCAATTAGCTTTATAGATTGCCTTTGACTTTCATTTGATTCAAATAATTTTGTTTGAATGTGTTTAACCTTTTATTGATTTAATTTTAATTTTTTTTAGATGTTTTTTACTTTCATTTGATTCAATTAGATTTGTAGAATGCATTTGAATTTCATTTGATTCAAATAGCTTTTGTTTGAATGTGTTTGACTTTCATTTGATTTAATTAGATTTTTTAGATGTTTTTGACTTTCGTTTGATTCAATTAGCTTTGTTGATGGCATTTGACTTTAATTTGATTCAAAAAGCTCTGTTTGAATGTGTTTGACTTACATTTGATCTAATCAGCTTTGTTTGAATGTGTTTGACTTTCATTTGATTCAATTAGCTTTGTTTGAATGTGTTTGACTTTCATTTAATTTAATTAGGTTTGTTTGAATGTGTTTGACTTTCATTTGATTCAATTGGCTTTGTAGAAAGCATTTGACTTTCAATAGCTTTGTTTGAGTGCATTTGACTTTTATTTGATTTTAATAGCTTTGTTTGAATGTATTTGACTTTCATTTGATTTAATTAGGTTTTTTTAGATGTTTTTTTTACTTTCATTTGATTCAATTAGCTTTGTTGAATGCATTTTGACTTTCAATTGATTCAAAATGCTCTGTTTGAATGTGTTTTGACTTACATTTGATTTAATTAGCTTTGTTTCAATGTGTTTGACTTTCATTTGATTCAATTAGCTTTGTAGATTGCATTTGACCGTCATTTGATTCAGAAAGCTCTTTTTGAATGTGTTTGACTTTCATTTGATTCAATTAGGTCTGTTTGAATGTGTTTGACTTTCATTTGATTCAATTAGGTTTGTTTGAATGTGTTTTAACTTTCATTTGTTTCAATTGGCTTTGTTGGAATGTTTTTTGACTTTCATTTGATTCAATTAGCTTTGTAGAATGCATTTGACTTTCATTTGATTCAAATAGTTTAGTTTGAATGTGTTTGACTTTCATTGGATTCATTTGGCTTTGTTCGAATGATTTTTACTTTCATTTGATTAAATAAGCTTTGTAGAATGCATTTGACTTTCATTTGATTCAATTAGCTTTGTTTAAATGTGTTTGACTTTCATTTGATTTAATTAGGTTTGTTTGAATGTGTTTGACTTTCATTTGATTCAATTGGCTTTGTAGAAAGCATTTGACTTTAAATAGCTTTGTTTGAATGCATTTGACTTTTATTTGATTTAAATAGCTTTGTTTGAATGTGTTTGACTTTCATTTGATTTAATTAGGTTTTTTTAGATGTTTTTTTACTTTCATTTGATTCAAATAGCTTTGTCTTAATGTGTTTGACTTTCATTTGATTTATTTAGATTTTTTTAGATGTTTTTGACTTTCATTTGAATCAATGAGCTTTGTTGAATGCATTTGACTTTCATTTGATTCAAAAAGCTCTGTTTGAATGTATTTGACTTACATTTGATTCTGTTAGGTTTGTTTGAATGTGTTTAACTTTCATTTGATTCAATTAGCTTTGTAGATTTCATTTGACTTTCATTTAACTCAAATAGCTTTGTTGAATGTGTTTGACTTTCATTTGATTCAAACAGCTTTGTCTGAATGTGTTTGACTTTCATTTGATTTAATTAGATTTTTTTAGATGTTTTTACTTTCATTTGATTCAATTAGCTTTGTTGAATGCATTTGACTTTCATTTGATTCAAAAAGCTCTGTTTGAATGTGTTTGACTTACATTTGATTCAATTAGCTTTGTTTGGATGTGTTTAACTTTCATTTGATTCAATTAGTTCTGTTTGAATATCTTTGACTTTCATTTGATTCAATTAGGTTTGTTTGAATGTGTTTTACTTTCATTTGATTCAATTAGCTTTGTTTGAATGTGTTTGACTTTCATTTGTTTCAATTGGCTTTGTTGGAATGTTTTTGACTTTCCATTTGATTCAATTAGCTTTGTAGAATGCATTTGACTTTCATTTGATTCAAATAGTTTAGTTTGAATGTGTTTGACTTTCATTGGATTCATTTGGCTTTGTTCGAATGATTTTTACTTTCATTTGATTCAATAAGCTTTGTAGAATGCATTTGACTTTCATTTGATTCAATTAGCTTTGTTTGAATGTGTTTGGCTTTCATTTGATTTAATTAGGTTTTTTTTAGATGTTTTTTTACTTTCATTTGATTCAATTAGCTTTGTTGAATGCATTTGACTTTCAATTGATTCAAAATGCTCTGTTTGAATGTGTTTTGACTTACATTTGATCCAATTAGCTTTGTTTCAATGTGTTTGACTTTCATTTGATTCAATTAGCTTTGTAGATTGCATTTGACCGTCATTTGATTCAAAAAGCTCTTTTTGAATGTGTTTGACTTTTATTTGATTCAATTAGGTCGGTTTGAATGTGTTTGACTTTCATTTGATTCAATTTGGTTTGTTTGAATGTGTTTGACTTTCATTTGATTCAATTGGCTTTGTTGGAATGTTTTTGACTTTCATTTGATTCAATTAGCTTTGTAGAATGCATTTGACTTTCATTTGATTCAAATAGTTTAGTTTGAATGTGTTTGACTTTCATTGCATTCATTTGGCTTTGTTCGAATGTTTTTTACTTTCATTTGATTCAATAAGCTTTGTAGAATGCATTTGACTTTCATTTGATTCAAATAGCTTTGTTTGAATGCATTTGACTTTTATTTGATTTAAATAGCTTTGTTTGAATGGGTTTTGACTTTCATTTGATTTAATTAGGTTTTTTTAGATGTATTTTACTTTCATTTGCTTCAAATAGCTTTGTCTGAATGTGTTTTGACTTTCATTTGATTTATTTAGATTTTTTTAGATGTTTTTGACTTTCATTTGATTCAATGAGCTTTGTTGAATGCATTTGACTTTCAATGATTCAAAAAGCTCTGTTTGAAATGTATTTGACTTACATTTGATTCTGTTAGGTTTGTTTGAATGTGTTTAACTTTCATCTGATTCAATTAGCTTTGTAGATTGCATTTGACTTTCATTTAACTCAAATAGCTTTGTTGAATGTGTTTGACTTTCATTTGATTTAAACAGCTTTGTCTGAATGTGTTTGACTTTCATTTGATTTAATTAGATTTGTTTAGATGTTTTTTACTTTCATTTGATTCAATTAGCTTTGTTGAATGCATTTGACTTTCATTTGATTCAAAAAGCTCTGTTTGAATGTGTTTCACTTACATTTGATTCAATTAGCTTTGTTTGGATGTGTTTGACTTTCATTTTGATTCAATTAGCTCTGTTTGAATATCTTTGACTTTCATTTGATTCAATTAGGTTTGTTTGAATGTGTTTTACTTTCATTTGATTCAATTAGCTTTGTTTGAATGTGTTTGACTTTCATTTGATTCAATTAGCTTTCTTTGAATGTGTTTGACTTTCATTTGATTCAATTAGCTTTATAGATTGCCTTTGACTTTCATTTTGATTCAAATAGTTTTGTTTGAATGTGTTTGACCTTTTATTGATTTAATTTGAATTTTTTTAGATGTTTTTACTAATGATTCTATTAGATTTGTAGAATGCATTTGAATTACATTTGATTCAAATAGCTTTGTCTGAATGTGTTTGACTTTCATTTGATTTAATAAGATTTTTTTTAGATGTTTTGACTTTCGTTTGATTCAATTAGCTTTGTTAAATGCATTTGACTTTAATTTGATTCAAAAAGCTCTGTTTGAATGTGTTTGACTTACATTTGATCTAATCAGCTTTGTTTGAATGTGTTTGACTTTCATTTGATTCAATTAGCTTTGTGTGAATGTGTTTGACTTTCATTTAATTTAATTAGGTTTGTTTGAATGTGTTTTGACTTTCATTTGATTCAATTGGCTTTGTAGAAAGCATTTGACTTTGAATAGCTTTGTTTGAAGTGCATTTGAACTTTTATTTGATTTAAATAGCTTTGTTTGATTGTATTTGACATTCATTTGATTTAATTAGGTTTTTTTAGATGTTTTTTACTTTCATTTGATTCAATTAGCTTTGTTGAATGCATTTGACTTTCAATTGATTCAAAATGCTCTGTTTGAATGTGTTTGACTTACATTTGATCCAATTAGCTTTGTTTTAATGTGTTTGACTTTCATTTGATTCAATTAGCTTTGTAGATTGCATTTGACCGTCATTTGATTCAAAAAAGCTCTTTTTGAATGTGTTTGACTTTCATTTGATTCAATTAGGTCTGTTTGAATGTGTTTGACTTTCATTTGATTCAATTAGGTTTGTTTGAATGTGTTTGACTTTCATTTGATTCAATTGGCTTTGTTGGAATGTTTTTGACTTTCATTTGATTTAAATAGTTTAGTTTTGAATGTGTTTGACTTTCATTGGATTCATTTGGCTTTGTTCGAATGTTTTTTACTTTCATTTGATTCAAATAAGCTTTGTAGAATGCATTTGACTTTCATTTGATTCAAATAGCTTTGTTTGAATGCATTTGAACTTTTAATTTGATTTAAATAGCTTTGTTTGAATGGGTTTGACTTTCATTTGATTTAATTAGGTTTTTTTAGATGTATTTTACTTTCATTTGATTCAAATAGCTTTTGTCTGAATGTGTTTGACTTTCATTTGATTTATTTAGATTTTTTTAGATGTTTTTTGACTTTCATTTGATTCAATGAGCTTTGTTGAATGCATTTGACTTTCATTTGATTCAAAAAGCTCTGTTTGAATGTATTTGACTTACATTTGATTCTGTTAGGTTTGTTTGAATTGTGTTTTAACTTTCATTTAATTCAATTAGCTTTGTAGATTGCATTTGACTTTCATTTAACTCAAATAGCTTTGTTGAATGTGTTTGACTTTCATTTGATTTAAACAGCTTTGTCTGAATGTGTTTGACTTTCATTTGATTTAATTAGATTTGTTTAGATGTTTTTTTACTTTCATTTGATTCAATTAGCTTTGTTGAATGCATTTGACTTTCATTTGATTCAAAAAGCTCTGTTTGAATGTGTTTCACTTACATTTGATTTAATTAGCTTTGTTTGGATGTGTTTGACTTTCATTTGATTCAATTAGCTCTGTTTGAATATCTTTGACTTTCATTTGATTCAATTAGGTTTGTTTGAATGTGTTTTACTTTCATTTGATTCAATTAGCTTTGTTTGAATGTGTTTTGACTTTCATTTGATTCAATTAGCTTTCTTTGAATGTGTTTGACTTTCATTTGACTCAATTAGCTTTATAGATTGCCTTTGACTTTCATTTGATTCAAATAGTTTTGTTTGAATGTGTTTGAACCTTTTATTGATTTAATTTGAATTTTTTTAGATGTTTTTACTAATGATTCTATTAGATTTGTAGAATGCATTTGAATTACATTTTGATTCAAATAGCTTTGTCTGAATGTGTTTGACTTTCATTTTGATTTAATAAGATTTTTTTAGATGTTTTTTTGACTTTCGTTTGATTCAATTAGCTTTGTTGAATGCATTTGACTTTAATTTGATTCAAAAAGCTCTGTTTGAATGTGTTTGACTTACATTTGATCTAATCAGCTTTGTTTGAATGTGTTTGACTTTCATTTGATTCAATTAGCTTTGTGTGAATGTGTTTGACTTTCATTTAATTTAATTAGGTTTGTTTGAATGTGTTTGACTTTCATTTGATTCAATTGGCTTTGTAGAAAGCATTTGACTTTCAATAGCTTTGTTTGAATGCATTTGACTTTATTTGATTTAAATAGCTTTGTTTTAATGTGTTTAACTTTCATTTGATTTAATTAGGTTTTTTTTAGATGTTTTTTACTTTTATTTGATTCAATTAGCTTTGTTGAATGCATTTGACTTTCAATTGATTCAAAATGCTCTGTTTGAATGTGTTTAACTTACATTGATCCAATTAGCTTTGTTTCAATGTGTTTGACTTTCATTTGATTCAATTAGCTTTGTAGATTGCATTTGACCGTCATTTGATTCAAAAAGCTCTTTTTGAATGTGTTTGACTTTCATTTGATTCAATTAGGTCTGTTTGAATGTGTTTGACTTTCATTTGATTCAATTAGGTTTGTTTGAATGAGTTTTGACTTTCATTTGATTCAATTGGCTTTGTTGGAATGTTTTTGACTTTCATTTGATTCAATTAGCTTTGCAGAATGCATTTGACTTACATTTGATTCAAATAGTTTAGTTTGAATGTGTTTGACTTTCATTGGATTCATTTGGCTTTGTTCGAATGTTTTTTACTTTCATTTGATTCAATAAGCTTTGTAGAATGCATTTGACTTTCATTAGATTCCAATAGCTTTGTTTGAATGTGTTTGACTTTCATTTGATTTAATTAGGTTTTTTGGATGTTTTTGACTTTAATTTGATTCATTTAGTTTTGTTTGAATGTGTTTGACTTTCATTTGATTTAATTAGCTTTGTAGATTGCATTTGACCTTCATTTGATTCAAAAAGCTCTTTTTGAATGTGTTTTGACTTTCATTTGATTCAATTAGGTCTGTTTGAATGTGTTTGACTTTCATTTGATTCAATTAGGTTTGTTTGAATGTGTTTGACTTTCATTTGATTCAATTGGCTTTGTTGGAATGTTTTTTGACTTTCATTTGATTCAATTAGCTTTGTAGAATGCATTTGACTTTCATTTGATTCAAAATAGTTTAGTTTGAATGTGTTTGACTTTCATTGGATTCATTTGGCTTTGTTCGAATGTTTTTTACTTTCATTTGATTCAATAAGCTTTGTAGAATGCATTTGACTTTCATTAGATTCCAAAAGCTTTGTTTGAATGTGTTTGACTTTCATTTGATTTAATTAGGTTTTTTTAAATGTTTTTGACTTTCATTTGATTCATTTAGCTTTGTTTGAATGTGTTTGACTTTCATTGATTTAATTAGCTTTGTAGATTGCATTTGACCTTCATTAGATTCAAAAAGCTCTTTTTGAATGTGTTTGACTTTTATTTGATTCAATTAGCTCTGTTTGAATGTGTTTTGAATTTTATTTGATTCAATTAGACTTTGTTTGAATGTGTTTTACATTCATTTGATTCAATTAGCTTTGTTTGGATGTGTTTGACTTTAATTTGATTCAATTAGCTTTATAGAATGCATTTGACTTTCACTTGATTCAAATAGTTTTGTTTGAATGTGTTTGACCTTTTATTGATTTAATTTGAATTTTTTTAGATGTTTTTACTTTCATTTGATTCAATTAGATTTATAGAATGCATTTGAATTTTCATTTGATTCAAATAGCTTTGTCTGAATGTGTTTGACTTTCATTTGATTTAATTAGATTTTTTTAGATGTTTTTGACTTTTGTTTGATTCAATTAGCTTTGTTGAATGCATTTGACTTTAATTTGATTCAAAAAGCTCTGTTTTGAATGTGTTTTGACTTACATTTGATCTAATCAGCTTTGTTTGAATATGTTTGACTTTCATTTGATTCAATTAGCTTCTTTGAATGTGTTTGACTTTCATTTGATTCAATTAGCTTTATAGATTGCCTTTGACTTTCATTTGATTCAAATAGTTTTGTTTGAATGTGTTTGACCTTTTATTGATTTAACTTGAATTTTTTTTTAGATGTTTTTACTTTCATTTGATTCAATTAGATTTGTAGAATGCATTTGAATTTCATTTGATTCAAATAGCTTTGTCTGAATGTGTTTGACTTTCATTTGATTTAATTAGATTTTTTAGATGTTTTTTGACTTTCGTTTGATTTAATTAGCTTTGTTGAATGCATTTGACTTTAATTTGATTCAAAAAGCTTTGTTTGAATGTGTTTGACTTACATTTGATCTAATCAGCTTTGTTTGAATGTGTTTGACTTTCATTTGATTTCAATTAGCTTTGTTTGAATGTGTGTGACTTTCATTTGATTTAATTAGGTTTGTTTGAATGTGTTTGACTTTCATTTGATTCTATTGGCTTTGTAGAAAGCATTTGACTTTCAATAGCTTTGTTTGAATGCATTTGACTTTATTTGATTTAAATAGCTTTGTTTGAATGTGTTTGACTTTCATTTGATTTAATTAGGTTTTTTTAGATGTTTTTTACTTTCATTTGATTCAAATAGCTTTGTGTCTGAATGTGTTTGACTTTCATTTGATTTAATTAGATTTGTTTAGATGTTTTTGACTTTCATTTGATTCAATGAAGCTTTGGTTGAAATGCATTTGACTTTCATTTGATTCAAAAAGTCTCTGTTTGAATGTATTTGACTTACATTTGATTCTGTTTAGGTTTGTTTTGAATGTGTTTAACTTTCATTTGATTCAATTTAAGCTTTGTAGATAGCATTTGACTTTCATTTAACTCAAAATAGTCTTTTGTTTGAATGTGTTTGACTTTCATTTGATTCAAACAGCTTTGTCTGAATGTGTTTGATCTTTCATTTGATTTAATTAGATTTTTTTTAGATGTTTTTTACTTTCATTAGATTCAAATTAGCTATGTTGAATGCATTTGGACTTTCATTTGATTCAAAAAAGCTCTGTTTGAATGTGTTTGACTTTCATTTGATTCAATTAGGTTTGTTTGAATGTGTTTGACTTTCATTTGTTTCAATTGGCTTTGTTGGAATGTTTTTGACTTTCATTTGATTCAATTAGCTTTGTAGAATGCATTTGACTTTCATTTGATTCAAATAGTTTAGTTTGAATGTGTTTGACTTTCATTGGATTCATTTGGCTTTGTTCGAATGTTTTTTACTTTCATTTGATTCAATAAGCTTTGTAGAATGCATTTGACTTTCATTTGATTCAATTAGCTTTGTTTGAATGTGTTTGACTTTCATTTGATTTAATTAGGTTTGTTTGAATGTGTTTGACTTTCATTTGATTCAATTGGCTTTGTAGAAAGCATTTGACTTTCAATAGCTTTGTTTGATGCATTTGACTTTTATTTGATTTAAATAGCTTTGTTTGAATGTGTTTGACTTTCATTTGATTTAATTAGGTTTTTTTAGATGTTTTTTACTTTCATTTGATTCAAATAGCTTTGTCTTAATGTGTTTGACTTTCATTTGATTTATTTAGATTTTTTTAGATGTTTTTGACTTTCATTTGATTCAATGAGCTTTGTTGAATGCATTTGACTTTCATTTGATTCAAAAAGCTCTGTTTGAATGTATTTGACTTACATTTGATTCTGTTAGGTTTGTTTGAATTTGTTTAACTTTCATTTGATTCAATTAGCTTTGTAGATTTCATTTGACTTTCATTTAACTCAAATAGCTTTGTTGAATGTGTTTGACTTTCATTTGATTCAAACAGCTTTGTCTGAATGTGTTTGACTTTCATTTGATTTAATTAGATTTTTTTAGATGTTTTTTACTTTCATTTGATTCAATTAGCTTTGTTGAATGCATTTGACTTTCATTTGATTCAAAAAGCTCTGTTTGAATGTGTTTGACTTACATTTGATTCAATTAGCTTTGTTTGGATGTGTTTGACTTTCATTTGATTCAATTAGCTCTGTTTGAATATCTTTGACTTTCATTTGATTCAATTAGGTTTGTTTGAATGTGTTTTACTTTCATTTGATTCAATTAGCTTTGTTTGAATGTGTTTGACTTTCATTTGATTCAATTAGCTTTCTTTGAATGTGTTTGACTTTCATTTGATTCAATTAGCTTTATAGATTGCCTTTGACTTTCATTTGATTCAAATAGTTTTGTTTGAATGTGTTTGACCTTTTATTGATTTAATTTTAATTTTTTTAGATGTTTTTACTTTCATTTGATTCAATTAGATTTGTAGAATGCATTTGAATTTCATTTGATTCAAAAAGCTTTGTCTGAATGTGTTTGACTTTCATTTGATTTAATTAGATTTTTTTAGATGTTTTTTACTTTCGTTTGATTCAATTAGCTTTGTTGATGGCATTTGACTTTAATTTGATTCAAAAAGCTCTGTTTTGAATGTGTTTGACTTACATTTGATCTAATCAGCTTTGTTTGAATGTGTTTGACTTTCATTTGATTCAATTAGCTTTGTTTGAATGTGTTTGACTTTCATTTAATTTAATTAGGTTTGTTTGAATGTGTTTGACTTTCATTTGATTCAATTGGCTTTGTAGAAAGCATTTGACTTTCAATAGCTTTGTTTGAGTGCATTTGACTTTTATTTGATTTAAATAGCTTTGTTTGAATGTATTTGACTTTCATTTGATTTAATTAGGTTTTTTTAGATGTTTTTTACTTTCATTTGATTCAATTAGCTTTGTTGAATGCATTTGACTTTCAATTGATTCAAAATGCTCTGTTTGAATGTGTTTGACTTACATTTGATCCAATTAGCTTTGTTTCAATGTGTTTGACTTTCATTTGATTCAATTAGCTTTGTAGATTGCATTTGACCGTCATTTGATTCAGAAAGCTCTTTTTGAATGTGTTTGACTTTCATTTGATTCAATTAGGTCTGTTTGAATGTGTTTGACTTTCATTTGATTCAATTAGGTTTTGTTTGAATGTGTTTGACTTTCATTTGTTTCAATTGGCTTTGTTGGAATGTTTTTTACTTTCATTTGATTCAATTAGCTTTGTATTATGCATTTGACTTTCATTTGATTCAAATAGTTTAGTTTGAATGTGTTTGACTTTCATTGGATTCATTTGGCTTTGTTCGAATGTTTTTTACTTTCATTTGATTCAATAAGCTTTCTGAAATGCATTTGACTTTCATTTGATTCAATTAGCTTTGTTTTGAATGTGTTTGACTTTCATTTGATTTAATTAGGTTTGTTTGAATGTGTTTGACTTTCATTTGATTCAATTGGCTTTGTAGAAAGCATTTGACTTTCAATAGCTTTGTTTGAGTGCATTTGACTTTTATTTGATTTAAATAGCTTTGTTTGAATGTATTTGACTTTCATTTGATTTAATTAGGTTTTTTAGATGTTTTTTACTTTCATTTGATTCAATTAGCTTTGTTGAATGCATTTGACTTTCAATTGATTCAAAATGCTCTGTTTGAATGTGTTTGACTTACATTTGATCCAATTAGCTTTGTTTCAATGTGTTTGACTTTCATTTGATTCAATTAGCTTTGTAGATTGCATTTGACCGTCATTTGATTCAGAAAGCTCTTTTTGAATGTGTTTGACTTTCATTTGATTCAATTAGGTCTGTTTGAATGTGTTTGACTTTCATTTGATTCAATTAGGTTTGTTTGAATGTGTTTGACTTTCATTTGTTTCAATTGGCTTTGTTGGAATGTTTTTTACTTTCATTTGATTCAATTAGCTTTGTATTATGCATTTGACTTTCATTTGATTCAAATAGTTTAGTTTGAATGTGTTTGACTTTCATTGGATTCATTTGGCTTTGTTCGAATGTTTTTTACTTTCATTTGATTCAATAAGCTTTCTGAAATGCATTTGACTTTCATTTGATTCAATTAGCTTTGTTTGAATGTGTTTGACTTTCATTTGATTTAATTAGGTTTGTTTGAATGTGTTTGACTTTCATTTGATTCAATTGGCTTTGTAGAAAGCATTTGACTTTCAATAGCTTTGTTTGAGTGCATTTGACTTTTATTTGATTTAAATAGCTTTGTTTGAATGTATTTGACTTTCATTTGATTTAATTAGGTTTTTTTAGATGTTTTTTACTTTCATTTGATTCAATTAGCTTTGTTGAATGCATTTGACTTTCAATTGATTCAAAATGCTCTGTTTGAATGTGTTTGACTTACATTTGATCCAATTAGCTTTGTTTCAATGTGTTTGACTTTCATTTGATTCAATTAGCTTTGTAGATTGCATTTGACCGTCATTTGATTCAAAAAGCTTTTTGAATGTGTTTGACTTTCATTTGATTCAATTAGGTCTGTTTGAAAGTGTTTGACTTTCTTTGATTCAATTAGAATGTGTTTGACTTTCATTTGAATTAACTTATTTGATGCTTTCATTTGACTTTCATTTGATTTCTTGGATTCTTTCATTTGATTCAACTTTCATTTGTTTCAATAATGTTTTTACTTTCATTTGATTCAATTAGCTTTGTATTATGCATTTGACTTTCATTTGATTCAAATAGTTTAGTTTGAATGTGTTTGACTTTCATTGGATTCATTTGGCTTTGTTCGAATGTTTTTTACTTTCATTTGATTCAATAAGCTTTCTGAAATGCATTTGACTTTCATTTGATTCAATTAGCTTTGTTTGAATGTGTTTGACTTTCATTTGATTTAATTAGGTTTGTTTGAATGTGTTTGACTTTCATTTGATTCAATTGGCTTTGTAGAAAGCATTTGACTTTCAATAGCTTTGTTTGAATGCATTTGACTTTTATTTGATTTAAATAGCTTTGTTTTAATGTTTTAACTTTCATTTGATTTAATTAGGTTTTTTTAGATGTTTTTTACTTTCATTTGATTCAATTAGCTTTGTTGAATGCATTTGACTTTCAATTGACTCAAAATGCTCTGTTTGAATGTGTTTGACTTACATTTGTTCCAATTAGCTTTATTTTCAATGTGTTTGACTTTCATTTGATTCAATTAGCTTTGTAGATTGCATTTGACCGTCATTTGATTCAAAAAGCCCTTTTTGAATGTGTTTGACTTTCATTTGATTCAATTAGGTCTGTTTGAAAGTGTTTGACTTTCGTTTGATTCAATTAGGTTTGTTTGAATGTGTTTGACTTTCATTTGTTTCAATTGGCTTTGTTGGAATGTTTTTGACTTTCATTTGATTCAATTAGCTTTGTAGAATGCATTTGACTTTCATTTGATTCAAATAGTTTAGTTTGAATGTGTTTGACTTTCATTGGATTTAAATAGCTTTGTCTGAATGTGTTTGACTTTCATTTGATTTAATTAGATTTTTTTACTTTCATTTAATTCAATGAGCTTTGTTGAATGCATTTGACTTTCATTTGATTCAAAAAGCTCTGTTTGAATGTATTTGACTTACATTTGATTCTGTTAGGTTTGTTTTGAATGTGTTTAACTTTCATTTGATTCAATTAGCTTTGTAGATTGCATTTGACTTTCATTTAACTCAAATAGCTTTGTTGAATGTGTTTGACTTTCATTTGATTCAAATAGCTTTGTCTGAATGTGTTTGACTTTCATTTGATTTAATTAGATTTTTTTTAGATGTTTTTTACTTACATTTGATTCAATTAGCTTTGTTGAATGCATTTGACTTTCATTTGATTCAAAAAGCTCTGTTTGAATGTGTTTGACTTACATTTGATTCAATTAGCTTTGTTTGGATGTGTTTGACTTTCATTTGATTCAATTAGCTCTGTTTGAATATCTTTGACTTTCATTTGATTCAATTAGCTTTGTTTGAATGTGTTTTACTTTCATTTGATTCAATTAGCTTTGTTTGAATGTGTTTGACTTTCATTTGATTCAATAAGCTTTCTTTGAATGTGTTTGACTCTCATTTGATTCAATTAGCTTAATAGATTGCCTTTGACTTTCATTTGATTCAATTAGTTTTGTTTGAATGTGTTTGACCTTTTATTGATTTAATTTGAATTTTTTTTAGATGTTTTTACTTTTATTTGATTCTTAGATTTGTAGAATGCATTTGAATTTCATTTGATTCAAATAGCTTTGTCTGAATTTGTTTGACTTTCTTTTGATTTAATAAGATTTTTTTAGATGTTTTTGACTTTCGTTTGATTCAATTAGCTTTGTTGAATGCATTTGACTTTAATTTGATTCAAAAGCTCTGTTTGAATGTGTTTGACTTACATTTGATCTAATCAGCTTTGTTTGAATGTGTTTGACTTTTATTTGATTCAATTAGCTTTGTTTGAATGTGTTTGACTTTCATTT
>NW_018745037.1:0-20351 GCF_001683475.1 Chenopodium quinoa | reverse complement strand
GAAGCAGCCCGGGGATTAATTTTTTGGCCTTGTCATTGGCACCTTATGCAATTTTTGTGTACTTTTTGCGTAATTGTTAGTGAATAAGCTAAATAAGTCACTTACGCCGATTTTTGTTAAAAAATCTTACTAAAACTTAGTTGGGTGCTCATTTTATGTGATATCATAACTTACATGCCTAAGACTAGGTAATATGGCATGGTATGAGAAAAAAAGTTCAAACAAAATAAAATGTAAAAATGGGCAAGTAGAAGTGGGATAGCCGATTTTGGGTAAAAGCCGTCCTAAAACTTAGTAAAATGATCTTTTGATATGATTTCAAACATTAAACACCTAATACCATTTAATAATGACATGTTTATGATAAATAAATAGTTCATTAGATAAGAAATGTAAAACATGGGCAAATAGAAGTTGAATAGCCGATTTTGGGTAAAAGTCGTCCTAAAACTTAGTAGAATGCTAATTTGTTATGATTTCAAACATTAGACACCTAAGACTAGTTAATATTGACATGTTATGATAAAGAAATAGTTCATTGATAAGAAATGTAGAAATCGGGGAAAGTAGAAAGTCAAATAGGCGATTTTGGGTAAAAGCCGTCCTAAAACTTAGTACAATGCTAATTTGCTATGATTTCAAACATTATAAACCTACGAATAGTTAATATTGACATGTTATGATAAAAGAAATAGTTCATTAGATAAGAAATGTAGAAATTGGGCAAAGTAGAATTCAAATAGGGCTTATTTGGGAGACTTTTGATAAAAATCGTCCTATAAATTACAAAACCCTCTTTTGATGTGATTTCAAACCATAGACACCTAATAGAGTGATGTAATATGAATATGAATGATGTTTGAAATATTTAACATATACATTATTATTTAGTTTGAATTTTATCTAATATGAATGATGTTTAATGTTTGGGTTTTTTTTTTCAAAGGTTTGCAAGATTCAAAGGAAGGCTCGTTAACAAGGGAAGAATTTGATGAAATTTGCCACATGTGGGCTTTTTTTCGTGACATTTGATGGCATCTAGGTAGAATAATATGTATTAGATAGTGAGATTGAGTTTTTTTGTTATTATGAACAATTAATATTTAGTTACTATCTTTTTTTTTTTGTTTTATATGTACATTAATTATATGTAATTAGTACTATATATTATTTGTGAGTGTTATATATGTTATTATTATTATGCATTTTATTGTTATTGAATTATTATTCTTAAATTTGTAATATTTTAATTATTATTAATTATTATTATTAATTAATATTATTAATAATATTAATAATAATAATAATTTTTAAAATTACAGATTAATGTGTATATCAAAACAGGTCACTAATACTATTATTTTTAATTAATATATATTTAGGAAAAAAAAACAAATGGCAAGCGATTTTGGCGCCGAACCGCTTGCCTTTCTCCCCTAATGGCAAGCGGTTCTGAACCGCTTGCCATTTAAATGGCTATTGGCAAGCACCCTAAACCCATGCGGTTCAGAACCACTTTCCATTTGGGGGTTTGAATCGCTTGCCATTACGTTTTTTCTACTAGTGTTTCTTTGATATTCCATTTTTTTTTCATTAGGATCAGCTCTAGGACCAATGAATACTAACTTAATGTATTGACATAATTGTCTAAACATTCTAGTAGGAGATTCACTAGCTCTTAATGTGGTTTTGCCTTCTTCATCTTTTCCATTGTACTAGTCCTTTACACAGCAATAGAGACTATGTTCGATATTGTTTAAGAAACTTTCAGAAGTCCATTCACTGTTTAAATTAAGTACATTACTTGTTTCGGGGTTTTCTGCGGGAGAGTTACAATTCCGAGACTGGAACCGGACGCCTGTACCTGCAAAATAACGGAGACTCCTGAGAGCTCCGCCTCCAACGGTCAAGTTAGTACCTGATTAAGGAGTAATTAATACAGAAATTAAAGTAATAAGGTCTCTCTAGGTGAGAGTATTTAATGTAGGTAATCTGCTTTGCTAGCGAGATCAGCCGGTTATTAGTGTGTTCCGTAATGTTTTCTCCTCTGTTCCGTTAATTATTCCGTCCCTTGATTAATGAGGATTAATCGAGTATTTATAGCCTTGGGAAGCGTGCAACTCTCTAGGTTTAAGGTAAACCTAGGGCCGATCGGGCTTCTAGACTGAAATGGGCCTTGATGGCCGGTTGTCCCATTTGGCATGGGTGGACACGTGGCGTGTCTTAAGTGGTCCGTGGAGGACGCGTGGCGGAACCTGGTTGGTCCACTTGTCAAACGGCGCTTGGTGGATAAAAATCCCCTAATCATTTGCCCCTCACAGGTGGCACGCGACTGGTCACGTGTCGCCTGTGACAGGCGTCGCACGGTGACAGGCGACGGCCCGTTACAGGTGTCACCTTGCAGACGGCCGGGAGACTCTCCCGCCCAACTTTGAATTCGGAAGCGACCCTTCGCCTTCTCATTTTGCCTATAAAAGGAAGTGCTGACTTCGGTCATTTTCACATTTGAGAATTTTTGCGAGAACATTCGGACCCCTGAACTTGCTCTGACATTTTCGGACTTTTTCTGCCTACCGCCTGTTCTGACAAGCCGACTGACCCGAACTTTCAGGACTTCATCAACTGTCATCCGTTCAGGTAACTCAGTTCTCTTACTCTTAATTTTCTTTTTATTTTTTGAAATGGCACCATGGAAGCACATGACACGCCCTAAGTTAGTGATCAGCCGGTCACCGGGGACGGCTGAATCTAGGACTAGGAGTGCCGCCTGCCCTTTTCTGGACCCATCTTTGCCCTTTATACAAAGTCCGACTGAATCTGTGTCTATGCAGAACGTGATGGCCAGAACAAAAAAGACTGCTAGAATATCAAACTCAGACGGCTCCTCCCAAAGGGTACTCCTTAGCGAAACATCTGACCAGGCGCCAGATGTGGAACGAGGCGACTGTCAAGCTGACAGTCCTGAGAGAGGGACCAAGGTGTTCCCTTCTCATCTAACCGTGGACATGTCTAATTTACCTTCTGCTCCTTCTAAGGGAGAGGAGGCGGGCCCCTCTAGGAGAGGGGAGGAGTCGGCCTCTTCGGACTCGTCAGGGGACGAGTCCGATTCCAGCTCTTCTGACCATAGTTCTTCTGACTCAGAAGAAAAACATAACCGCCTACAAGAGGCGAGAAGTTCCCATGCAGTGGAGAAGGGGGATAATTGGGCAGAGCCGTCCGCCTCTTACAGAGAGGAAAACACCCCCTACTACTGCAGGGTGCCCCGGGGCCGGATCGCAACCATGCGAGACAACGTGGCGAGCTTTATTGCTAACCACAAAATGAGCCCGGAGTATTTACTGTTTGTGCCGGATCCAGAAGATACTGTCGTCTGGCCGGCTGGTACCAGCTATGGTGACGGCTGTTTTGGCTGCTATGTGGCGGCCATCAAAGCTGGTCTGCGCTTCCCATTACATCCGGCTGTTCAGCGGATTTTAGATGGGTATGATCTGGGGTTATGGCAGTTAGCCCCCAACTCTTGGGTAAACGTACTCGGCTATGTGGCCGGGTGCGAACTGAACGGGGTGGAGCCAAGTTTTGAGGCTTTCGCCCACATGAACTATCTCAGCCGGACCCCTAAGTCGGGAGGTACCGGCTGGTATCAACTAACAAGCCACAGGGGTTACCTCATGACGAGAGGTAAGGCAAACAAATGGAAGGATTGGCGGAACACCTTCCTTATTATCGAGAGTTCAGACACGGAGCTGAACAAACGTTTTAACAAGTGGAACAGAGATCGCCTCTTCTTTCAGGCGGCCGCAGCATGCCGCCTGTTCCCCCAAAGGCTAAAAGAGAGATCCTAGACAAAGGACTCTTCAAAGTAGAGACTAGGGTGAACTCTACTTCAGGGGTACGAGAGCAAGTACCCCTACACTGCGTCCCGAGCTTCAAGTGGCTCTATGATGAGTACTTCTTGGCCGCCTGTGGCCTCGGCAGTCGGTGCTCTAGAGGTAGCCGGCCTGACGAATACTCTGTTTTCTCACGCCTTGTTTACTTGGGATTTTTACTAACTTTGCTGTTTATTTCTTTCAGCCGACGCCATGAGTAAAATAACAGCATCTAAGACTGCGGCGGCCATGCTGCGGGTTTCGCTAATGAAGCAGTCGTACGCCGACTCCCCCAGCAAGGAGGCACCCTTGGTAAGCTTTGAAAACTCTTCCCCTTTAAGTTATATTATGCATATACTAACTCTTTTTGTTTTCAGTCTGGCACTCCAAGGGCTTCTTCCTCGCAACAGCCGGACCCCAAGGCCCGGAGAACGACTGTTGCAAGCTCTCCTGGGTCTTCCAGGAAAACAGTGGCGGCTGAGAAGCAGCCGGCCACTTCTTCAAAAACCCAGGCGGGGCCGCCTAGATGTATGGACACTTGCTTGTAAAAACTCACTCTTGCTTCCTTCTTGATTAGGTCTAACTTGTTTTTCCTTTTGCTTAATGCAGCCGGCCCCCAGGGACTTGACTTGGTTGAGGTAGCCAAGTCAATGGTTAAAGTAGTTCCTCCCTCTGACAGGGAGGCGGTCAAGGGTGCCGGCACCCTTGACCTCGATGGAATTTCGGGGATCCTAGCTGAGGTATACCCTTTTGAAGTTCCAGGACGCCTGTTAACCCTTATGATTGGAAACTGACGCCTGTTTTTTCTTTGTACTTAGGCCCTGCTCCGAGTCAACAGCCTTCGCAAGCCGATTGATCGGAAAAACAAAGAGGTAAAGGCCGCAAAGGCTATGGCCGCCTCCAGCTGTGATAAAGCAATGTTTCAAATTGCCCAAAATGAAGTACTGACCATTGATCTTCTTTATTATCAGGCGCAGGCGACCGCCGCTGTTCGGGCTCAGCTAGAGGCGGCCCAAAAGAAGGTTGACGAGCTGGAGGGGACCGTCACCAAACTTAAAGCCGAGCTGAAGCCCCTTCGTCAGAAAATGCACTCTTACGAAGCCATGGAGAAATCTTTGGCTAACGTAAAAGAACGCCTGGTGAACCAGGAGAAGAGTCTTACCCAAGAGCTCTCGGACAAGGCCGAGCAAGAGAAACAAGAGCTCGTCCGGGAGATGGTGGAAGACTCCGCCCAAATCCAACGCATGACCTGGGAACGACTGTTCCCCAGTGCCGACTTTGCCTCATGGGAAAGAACGTACCGCCAGTGTTCGGAAATATATAATCAACAGATCCTGGCGGCTGCTGAAGAAGAGGCGATGGACGTTGCGTTGGAGGAGGAAGAGCCGGTTGTGGCGCTTGTGCCACTTGGGGGTAAGGCATCAAAAGATGATGCAGCTAAGGCCGAGTCCAGCAAGAAGAGTGCTGACCAGGCGGCTGCTGCTGATACTGAACTGCCCCCTTCTTAAGCTTTAAGTATATTTTTTCTTTTCACGGCCTGCGTGCCGTTTGCTTTGTAATTACCCGGCCAGGGGGCCGGGGTTTTGAATATTCTGCTGGTCTTTTATGGCCGGCTCATTTTAATCAAATTTTTTGTTTTTGTTCAAATTTGTCTAAGTATTTGAAATTTGCTCACTAGACAGACTGTTGTGCATGGCCGAACGTTAAGACAGGTACAAATAGTAAGTATGCCGCCTATGCCCCTGGACGACTGGTTGTCTGTTTCCAGGATAGATGATCAGTCGGCCATTTAATCAATCGGTATTCGAACTCTTTATTCAATTTGACCAAGTAAATAGAATTACCAAGTAGCCAAGGAATTTAAGTAGGAAAACAAGCAGCGGGTACCGGTTGTTTCCCTTTATTGCCAATGTTGGCCTTTAATTTGTTATTTGTTAACCTAGCAAGAGTATTGGTTGAGAGCCTTTGTTTATTAAAAACAAGTGGACGACTCGTACCTTTTAGGCTCAGTACTAAGTTTGAGTGACTATTAAGTTAACATAGGAGTTACTTAGTCTTCGTCACAATCTTGATTGAGTAGTAAAGGTATCAGGCGGCGTAGGCCGGCTAGACCCCTTGATTTACCAATGTTTGTTGGCTATTTACTCAATAGGTTATCCAGTAGGAATAGGGGTTCGAGTGCCCTTGTTTGTATAAAACAGGCGGACGACTCAAACTTTTTTAGGTTCCATACCAAATTTGAAGGAGTGACTATGAGTTAACTTTGGAGTTACTCAGTCGCCGTCACTTTTGTTTGAGAAGTAGAGGTACCAGGCGGCGTAGGCCGGCTAGACCCCTTGATTCGCCAATGTTTGTTGGCTATTATCTCAATAGGTACCCCCTGCATTTATCCAAGTAATACAGGCGGTCATCTGACTCAGATGTCAACTGCTACCACTGGTTTGGTTAGTGATAGAGTTATCCTTGTCTCAAAAACGGCTACGTGGTTGCCCTTGGGGACAGTCGTATAGGTGCCGTGTAATTAGTTTATAGAACAATGTTCCACCCAAAAGGGAGCTGCTCTCTGCGACGAATTTCATCCGAATGGATGCCGCCGGACGCCTGCTATAATGTTGGGACAGGTCGGATTAGTTTTTAAAAGTTAGATCAGTTGACTAGGCGCCTGGTCTGATCATTCGGCCGGTGGCCTTGGTAAGTTCTTGGTGAACGTAGGTGCTAAGTCAAAGAAGGGTAGCCGCCTGTTAGGCACAGGGTCGGCCAGGCCCTAATCTTTTTAGCTAAGTATTGTGAGTAAAATACTCAATGGAGAGTAGCCGACTGTAAAGGTACAGACGGCATGCCCCTCTGATGATAGAGCGAAAAAACTCAATGGAGAGTAGCCGACTGTAAAGGAACAGACGGCATGCCCCTCTGAAGATAGAGTGCAAAAACTCAATGGAGAGTAGCCGACTGTAAAGGTACAGACGGCATGCCCCTCGTAATACAAAATTGAATAGTAAGTGCCAACTTTTTTAAGTAGCTCTTTACTTTACATCATTCAAAAGAAATATTTCTTAAGGTTATCTACATTCCAAGTTCGAGGCAACGGTTGTCCGTCTGGTGTTTCCAGACGGTAGGTACCGTCCCTGACTTCCGCATAGATTCGGTAGGGTCCTTCCCAGTTGGGAGTTAGTTTGCCAGACTCGTTAGCCCTACCAACTGCTTCCATTTTTCTAAGTACAAAGTCCCCTACTTTGAGTGGACGCCTGTGCACTTTCTTGTTGTATGATCTAGTCATTCTCAGGCGGTAGATTTCATGGCGCAAAACAGCATTGCCCCTCTTTTCAGGAAGTGAGTCTAATGCCAGGCGCATAGCTTCCCAGTTTGCCTCTTCGTCATATAGCATTACTCGAAGAGTCGGCTCGTAGTGTTCTATTGGAAGAACAGCTTCTGCACCATAAGTTAGGAGGAATGGAGTTTCTCCAGTCGCCCCTTTTTCAGTCGTCCTAATGGCCCAAAGAACATGTGGTAGTTCATCTGCCCATAGGCCGCCTGCTCGTTCAATTTTTTTCTTGAGACCGTCTGAGATGATTTTATTAAAGGCTTCTATCTGGCCGTTTGCTTGTGGACGGCCGACAGATGCAAAGTAATGTCCAATTCCTTGGTCTCCCAACCAGCTTTTGAGAACAGGCGTCTCAAATTGGGGACCATTATCAAAAACCATAGACATGGGAACCCCGAACCGAGTGATGACGTTTTTCCAAATGAATGAAATTACATCTTTCGTCTTGATTCCCTTTACAGCCTCCGCCTCTACCCATTTAGTGAAGTAGTCAACGGCAACAAGTATATACCTTCTGCCGCCTGTAGCAGGCGTATATGGACCCAGAATGTCCATGCCCCACTTAGCAAACGGTAGTGGGCTGTGAATGGTAGTGAGGTCAGTAGCCGGACGGTGAATTAATTTGCCAAACCTTTGGCACCTGTCACATTTTTTCACCATCTCCATTGCATCTGCTTCCAAAGTAGGCCAAAAGTAGCCCTGCCGCCTTGCCCTTTGAGCAAGCATCCTACCACCTATATGGGAAGCACAGAAACCAGAGTGAAGATCATCTAGTATCTCTCGTCCCTTTTCAGGAGTAACACACTTTAAGAAGGGTTGAAGGTGCCCCCTCTTGTGCAGTTCCCCCTGTATCATTTCAAAACAGGAGGCTCGTTTTTTCAGTGATGCCGCCTGTTGAGGATCATCCGGCAGTGTACCGTTTGTCAGATATGCCCTGATTGAATCCATCCAGGTTGAGCTTCTGTCTAGAATTCCAATAGGATTTTCCTCGATGCTTCTCTTCTCCATTACTTCCCAAAACACAGTTCGAGGAGTATCGGAGGAGGCGGATGATGCTAATTTCGAGAGTGCATCTGCCTGGTTGTTTTCTGATCTCGGTACTTGGATCAGATGGAAATTCTCAAGGGAGCCGACTGCTTGTCGGACCGCCTGTAAATATTTGATCATGGCCGGATGTGTTGCTTCGTATTCGCCATTGTACTGACTATCAGTTGTGAATCAGAACAGGCGTCTATTTTCCTTGCCTTTCTGGCGGACTCTGTCTGGGACGCCTTTCTTTTTCTGTCGCCTGTTTCTTGAACAGGCGCACTTTCCTTGACATTGTCAAGGTCTGTTTTTTCTCCACTTGACCCAGTGGCCTTAGCAGTGGGTTTGACATCCGAGAGATAGCACTCTCGGGCCATCCTCTGATCTCCCCTTAGGGAGCCGACTGTTCCATTGTCCCTTTCAAACTTAAGCAGCATAAGTGACGGGATTATAACAGCCTTGGCACTATTCAGGGTTGGGCGACCCAGAATCATGTTGTAGGCAGAGAGTTCCTCTACAACTAGGAATCGGACTACCATGTGTCGTCCTTCCCCTTTTTCGCCCAGGCGGACGGGTAGATCAACTCGTCCCAGTGGGTGGACGACTCCTCCTCCAAACCCTATTAAAGGGTGGGAGGCCGGATGTATGCAGTCCGTCTGATATTTCAGTTTTGACAGACATTTGCTGCTGATGAGATCTGAAGAGCTCCCAGTATCTATGAGGATTCGACCAACTCTCTGGTTGGCCACTTTACATTCAATAACGAGAGGGTCGTCATGCGGCCCCCTTATTCCTCCTAGATCCTCTTCAGTGATGACAATCTCAGGAAATGTATATTTGGACGGTCGTTCTTGGTGAACGGAATTTACATCTAACCGCCTTATATTATCTTTGTTGCCCCTAATAGTGGGGCCGCCTCCTGAGAAGCCGCCTGCAATGGTGTAGACGACTGCATCATCTGTATCGGAACTGTCGGCCTGTTGATTCTTTTTGGCCGACTGCTTTTTTAAGGAAGTATTCCCCGTAGATTTCTTGACATAAGTGTCAAGATCACCTTGATCAGCCAAGCGGTCTAGGTACCGCATGAGACTAATGCAGTCGTTGGTGTGATGACCAATGTCATCATGATAAGCACAGATTTTGTCTTGGTTCCGGTTGCTCGCAGAACCCTTCATGGGGAGCGGTTTCTCAATTGAGAGCCGTCCCTTTATTTCTTTTAGGATAAACTGGTTATCCTTGTTAAACACATACTTTGGGGAGTATGGTTTGAATTCCTTTTTCTTCTTGGCCGGCTGTTTAGAGGAATCAGCCGCCCAGACCCCTTTTCTTTTTTCATCTTTGTTGGACGACTGTTTCTGTCGTCCTTCTCTATTGTCGAACCTCTTCCCGTCCGACTGTTTCATTGTACACAGATCAGTCGCCTGTATATAGGCTTCTGCTTCAATCAAGGCCTCTTGAAGAGTCGCCACCCTTTTTCGAACTAAATCAAATTTGAAGGTAGACCCGTCTTTGAGACCTCTAAAAAAGTCAGTATAAGCTACCTCATCCGGTAACCCTTGAATCTGTATTCTCATCAGGTTGAACCGCCTGATGTAGGAACGAAGCCCCTCCTTTTCACCCTGCTGAATTGTTCCCAAATCAAGGGTCGTTTTCTTCGCAGGGATGTTCATTGCAAAGTTGGAGGCAAATAAGTAAGCAAGCGTCCTGAAACTGTTTACACAACCAGTCGGCAGGTTGCCGAACCATTGCTGTGCAATTCCCTTGAGAGTTGCTGGGAAACACTTGCACCAAGTGGGATCATCCAACCCTTGAAGGTACATCAGGTTGGTGAATGCCATCAGATGGTCTTCCGGGTTAGTAGTGCCATCATAGGCGCCTACTAAAACATTTTTTACTTTGGCCGGCTGAGCGGCTTCAGTAATTTCCTTGGAGAAGGCCGACGGCTGTTCACCAAGTCTAAGCAGCCGTAGCTGCCAGTCCATAGGTTGGACGTTTTTTGCTGCAGGTCCACCAAATGGAGGTGGCTGCATAAAATATTGTTGTTGCGGCACAAATGGCAAATTTGGTACCGCCTGCGCACTATGAAAGCCAGACTGTCGGGAGGTGCCGCCTGACTGACTCTCATGGTACGACTGAGTTGGCCTCATCGAGGCATTTCGCAAACTGTCCTGAAAATTTGAAGTAGAAGCCGACTCTGATAATCGGTCACTCCTCTTCTGCTCTAGCAGGTGCCGAGCATCTGTGAACGTTTGCTTTGACCCGTCCGCCTGAATATGACGAACCGGTTTCCTATTTCCCGTAGGATAACGGAGTTTTGTGAAATCAAGAGCAGACGGCTCCCGCTTCTTAGATTTAGGATGGGGAGTCGCCTCTCGCCCTTGAACTGGCTTCCTCTTCAGTGAAGTGGAAGGTTTTTTGGCCGCCTGCTCTTTGACTGAAGCAGGCGGTTTTTTGTTGATCAACTCTTGGATCTCTCCCTTGAATCCCCTCATGAAGGTCATGAGTTCGTTCCTTGTGATCGGAGCAGACCCATCAGTCGACTGTTGCTGAGCAAGCGGTGCGCCTGCTGGCTCGCTTCCTGTTTGAAGATACTCCCGTTCCCTTATTTCAGTATGACGGGTACGGCGGGCCCTTAGGGTCCCGTCTGGAGCTGTATGAGTTTCAACTTCAAATTCACTTTCGGTATCATGGTCCGACTGAACTTGAGGGTCGTCTAGGGGACGCCTCTCTTCTGGGGTCGGTACAGACTTGGATGCCATCTCTGAAGTACTCTCCCCACAGACGGCGCCAAATGTTTCGGGGTTTTCTGATGTCCTGCGGGAGAGTTACAATTCCGAGACTGGAACCGGACGCCTGTACCTGCAAAATAACGGAGACTCCTGAGAGCTCCGCCTCCAACGGTCAAGTTAGTACCTGATTAAGGAGTAATTAATACAGAAATTAAAGTAATAAGGTCTCTCTAGGTGAGAGTATTTAATGTAGGTAATCTGCTTTGCTAGCGAGATCAGCCGGTTATTAGTGTGTTCCGTAATGTTTTCTCCTCTGTTCCGTTAATTATTCCGTCCCTTGATTAATGAGGATTAATCGAGTATTTATAGCCTTGGGAAGCGTGCAACTCTCTAGGTTTAAGGTAAACCTAGGGCCGATCGGGCTTCTAGACTGAAATGGGCCTTGATGGCCGGTTGTCCCATTTGGCATGGGTGGACACGTGGCGTGTCTTAAGTGGTCCGTGGAGGACGCGTGGCGGAACCTGGTTGGTCCACTTGTCAAACGGCGCTTGGTGGATAAAAATCCCCTAATCATTACTCATACTCTTTTTCCACTAATCAAAAACATCTTGTCTATCTCTTACTCCATCTAAATTAAGCGTAGAACCAGTTTGACTTATAGGTTCAAGAGTCACTTCTTCTTGTTTAGGTATATGATTAGGCATAACCTTGACACTAAACCTGGTACTCTTCCCTGGTATGTATCTTGGTCGTGTGCAACTTCCTTCTCCTTGATATCTAGGTCTTTGGATAACATTGTTTACGTTAATACTTTCATTAATAATTTCTTCTCCAACATTATTATTATCCATTACTCTTTTTCCTAGTTTGTTTTCAATCTTTTGTTGGAAAACTTCTATAGGTAGAAAGTCCAAATCATCTAATTTTATCAATCCCATTTGTAGATCTTCTTCTAAAGAAACATAAGTATTTTCCTCGATTTCAGGATAAATTCCTTTTTTAGAAACTAAGTTCATGATTTCGTTTAGCTTATCAGGGTCTTCTTATTTATCAAACAAGATTTGTAGTTCGTTAACGTTTTCTCCGGAAGATGAGGGCTCATCTTTAGTTTCTTTATTCTTTTCTTGGTTACCAGTAGGTCTTTTAGGGAGTGATACAGTAAACTTTTTATTTTTATCTAAATTTTGAAAAGGATACTTATATATATACGGGACAATTTTTTTTATTAGGTGATACTTCTTTACCTAATTGATGCCTAACTTTGTTTGTTAAAGCAAGTTGAACTTGTTTAACCTGTTCTTTTAGATCGCTTACCTTTTTATATTAATATCGTTTGTAGTTATTGATATCTTATTTTCGATATTAATACGTCAAGCATGTATGTATCAACTTACGATCTTAATTCACCAATTTGATCTACTATATAATTAAGGATCGGGCCAAAATTATTAGTATTTTCAGGATTATAATAGTATTATGTTTGTAGTCGGAGAACTTCCTCATGCTTGTATTACTACAATGTCTACAACTACTACTCTTTCAAATAGATAATACGAGTAAGAACTTCTCCGACGAGGTGCTCACCATGTTCGATCTCTTGACATCCGCTCAACTTCTCCGTGGTTTAACAGAAGCAGGGTCGCCGATGTCTGGGGGCATGGGTGGGGGAGGGTCGCCGGCACCGGGGAATAGGAGGGAGAAGGTCACTGGCTGCTGACAGTGGCTGGCAATGACAGTGGGTAGAGGATGAGAGTATGCATTATAAACTGAACTCATATGAAACGGACTCACACAAAACCGGAATCACACAAATCAATGTGTTTTCTGTTATTAGTTTCAAATCTGTTATGAATCTGTACATATTTTGTTTTCCCCTAGATTTTTAAAACTACTATTCTCGCGTGCCCGTGAACGTAGCCAACATATCGTTGATGAACCACGTAAATTTGTGTATGTTTTTTGTTGCCAATTTAACATTCTATATTTGGTCTTTCTTGCATCCGTTATAAACATATATTTATGTTGCATACCGTTCATGATGAAATCAAGCCAATTGTTGTACTATGTATGTCAAATCATTGGGGGAAAATACAACACCATTGAGTAATAATAAGTTGTCCTTAAAAAGTTTTTTTTTATTTATTTATTATTTTTTTTATTAATAGAGAGCCATAAGAACGGAGATGAGAATTAATCATAAAATTCCCTAAAGTCGAGAGGGAGCTCTAAGCCGCTAACCACTTAAACTATCCCTCTCTCAATCTTTTTATAAAATACTTCTTAAGAAAAACAATATGACCCTTTTAACTTACTTTTAATGTATAATCACTAACTTTGAATAGACATATACAGAACTTGCATCACTTATATTCATAAATACGACAATATGTCACAGTATATCTAGTGCTATCAAATTTCAAACCAAAACTGTTTAACTGCCCGAAACAAACTGACCCAAATGAGAACCGAACCGATTTAAAACCGTTTTTTTGAAACCGAAAACCGTCCCGAATCGTATGTGAATGAACCCAAAACCGAATCGATCCGAATAAAGTTACACCGTATAAGAACCGAACCCGTTAATGAAACGAACCAGTTCTAAATCGAACTGAAATCAAACCGAACCGAAAAAGAACCGAACTGTTTCTAACCCGAAACCGCTTTCAACCCGAACCGTTTGAACCGGGATAAAATCGTTTTCACCGAACCGTTAACAACCTGTGACTTGTTTGCACCGAACTGTATATAAAGCAAACCGTTTATAAACGAACCGCTTGCAAATCGAACCATTTATGAACCGGACCGCTTATAAACAACTCGGCTACAAATTGCTTACTATAAAGAGAATATTAAAATCAAGTTAAGTGTTTTAAATGAAATTTAATTATCATAGTATAAAAATTCTTCCTGCCAAATTAATTTTTATTAAAAATTTATTATCATAGTATAATATATTTTTCCTGCCACTAAAATCCTCCTGCCAAATTGAACCGAAAAAGAACTGAACCAGTTATATATTGAAGTACTGAACCGAAAAAGAACCGAACCAATTATAAACTGAATCGAAAAAAAACCCGAACTAGTTATAAACTGAACCGAAAAAGAACCGAGCTGTTTCTAACTCGAAACCGTTTCCAACCCGAAACCTTTTCCAACCCGAAACTGTTTGAACCGGGATAAAAACCGTTTACACCGAACCGTTAACAAACTGCAACCCGTCTGTACCAAACCGTTTACTACCCGGATTGTTTACAACCCGAACCGAATTAAAACCGCTGAAGAATAAATCGAAACCGAATCAAACCGATAACTATTTAAACCGAACAGGAACCGACCCGCGAGACACTTAAATCGATTTCAAACCGACCCGATTTAGTACCGAATCGATTTCAAACCGAACCAAACCCGAACTGTGAAACCGTTTTGACAGTGCTTGTATATCTATATCAATACTATGTAGCTTGAACTAAAAGAGAGAAGAAGACAAATACAACTTTGTCACAAATTCAAGGCTAAAGCTAATTTGAAACCTTAAAAATCATACTCCTTAGTCAAATAAAATCTGTGAATATGACCCTAATGCAGCTTATAATATTGTATGATCAGCTTATAATATTGTATGATACTTTTTTTATTATTACCAAATGAAAAAAACTATAGTTAACATAGTTTGTCCCTTTGGTTTTTCTCGTTTGGTGATCTGAAAAACAAACAAATTAAAGTTTTTCTTAATCTAGTGGATTGCATATATTCTTGTAATTTTAAATCATGAGATCAAATTACTAGGATCTCGAGCTTACTTTCTCTCAAGATGTATTACTTAGAGACTAAATTATACTTTTAAAAAAAAAAAAAATTGGGTAAAGATAACATTGAGTCAGATTGGCCTGTGGCATAACACAATCTAACAATCTATCACGAATGAAAAAAAGCTCAATACGTCATGTTACTCATGTACATGAGGTAAACACAACTCACACACTACAGTGATGTTGTGTCTTAGTGGATCGAGTCATGTCAGATTATGAGCCACAATTTTTATTTAGAGGACAAGGCATGATCACCCAGCATAACAAATTGCATTAGAATTAGTTTTAGCT
Organism: Chenopodium quinoa; assembly: GCF_001683475.1. Taxonomy (NCBI): domain Eukaryota; kingdom Viridiplantae; phylum Streptophyta; class Magnoliopsida; order Caryophyllales; family Amaranthaceae; genus Chenopodium; species Chenopodium quinoa. The sequence continues at coordinate 5,308 of NW_018745037.1, read as the reverse complement.
TAGGTCTTAGTAAGAGCATCTCCACTAGTGAGCAAAAAAAATTCTCCTCATTCTCTCTCTACCCACTTTCTCTCTCTTCCCAACTAAATTTGCTCATGAGCATTTTTAGTGAGCAAATTTTATCCCATTAGTGAGCAAAAAAAAATGCTCATCAATCTCTCTCCTACTTTTTCACATACCCCACCAATATCTCTCTCTTACACATCACCCTACTATTATTTATTATGTTTTGGTTAAATGATTTTTTTTTTTTGAAAGAACCCACAGAATGGGATTAATATTAATTATCAAGCAAAGCTACATCGAGGATACGATCGAGTCGGGATTACATTCAGCCACATACGTTGGCCATACTCCCATGGTTGGTAACGAGCCAACTCATGAGCCACTCTATTCCCTCCTCTCTTCAAAAATTTAAACAAGACTTCATCAAAATTATTACAAATATGAAAAATATCCTCTAGCAGCATATGAAACTCACTAACCCCTGTCTCTTTTTGCTTCAAAGCTTGGACCACCTGTAAACAATCACTCTCAACTTCAACCCTTCGCACTCCCTTCTCGGACACCACACCCAAGCCCCAAAGGACAGCCTTCACTTCTGCCATCTTCACATCCCACCTTTCCTTATGCTGCGACACACCAGCAACTATCACAGAGCCCCTGGAATCCCTCACCACAGCCCCCAAGCCGCATCCAAGCTCCCCCACAAAACCCGCATCAACATTTACTTTCACCACTTCCACCATAGGAGGAGCCCACACGAGGGAAAGACAGACTGAGCAGCAGCAGCTCCCCCCCTCCTCATCACGACCCCAGATCCTTTAGCACTTGAGAGTTCCTCTCCAATTTTTCTTGCATAGCGCACCACCTCACCCGGAAGCTTATGCACACCCTCCACCATAATCGAATTTCTAGCACCCCAGATAGCCCAGCATAGCGTAATAATCCCAGCCACTTCACTCTCACTCAGCTCTAAAAAAACACGACTCCCACCAATCAAGCACAGTATGCATACGCATCTCAGCAACAAAACTTAGCTCACTTGCATCCCATATGGCCTTCGCACCTGTACACTCCTTTAGAGCATGAATGGTAGATTCAAAACCCCTATTGCAGATTCCACACTCAGGATCATAGTCACTAATACGAGTTTGGAGCCCACACCGAGTTGGAAGAGCATTTTGACAACCTCTCCACGCAAAGACTTTAACTCTAGGGAGCACCTCAAGCTGCCATATCTTTTTTCAAATAGTGCAAACCGTAGTTGGAGCCGCTTCATCCCTCTTCCATTCATCATCAAACAAGGCACGATAAGCCGACTTGACAGAATACGAGCCCTTCTTTTCTAAATCCCAGCATAAAACATCACATGGAAGCCTTTTACTAATCGGAATACTCAAGACCCTCTCTACCTCAAAAGGAAGAAAAGTTTGCGACACAGCATCAACCTTTCCAGCAACCCGTGTTCGAGACTATGAGTTCACTGACCTTCAATTCCGAGTCAAAATTCCCACGAGGTGACAACACCCTATGTGTTTGCGTACCAGGAAGCCACAGGTCTGCCCATACCCGAACACTTTCCCCATCCTTGATTCTCCACCTCATCCCCCTTCTAACAACCCACCTAGCCTCCGCAATGCCCCGCCAAGTATAGCTAGAATTGACTCCCAAATTGGCTTCCATAAAAGTAGAATTCGGATAATACCGACCCTTTAACACCTGTTCGATCAAAAAGTGCCCGGCTTCAACACCAATCTCCAAGCTTGTTTTCCTAAAAGGGCCCAATTAAAAAGTTTAGGATCACGCAATCCCATCCCCCCTTCCTTTTTCGGCCTACAAAGCTTCTTCCAAGAAAGCCAATGTATCTTCCTTTCTCCTTGCTTTTTTCCCCCACCAAAATTGAGCCACAAGAGACCTCAAACTCATCACAAAAAGAAGATGGTAATTTAAATACACTCATCGCGTAGGTAGGGAGAGATTGGGCCACTTCCTTTATCATAACCTCCCAACCCGCCTTAGATAACACCATCCCCTTCCAACCTTGGAGCTTCTTCCAAAGTTTCTCTTTCACTCCTTTAGTTATCACCTTTTTCGACCTGCCCACCACCGTAGGAAGCCCCAAATAACGATCATGAATGTCAACCATTCGAACCCTAGCATATTTTCTACCTCTTCTCTCCTACCTTCCGGCACACCTTTACTAAAGGAAACAGTTGTCTTGTCAAAATTTATTTTTTGCCCAGAAGAAAACTCATAGGTCTCAAGAACTGCTTTTATCACCTCCACATCACCCAAAGAAGCTTTAGAAAAAATAATGCAATCATCCGCAAAAAGCAAAGATTAATAGAAGAAGCCGTTGGAGCAATACGAATCCCGTGAAGGCTACCACGCTCCTCCGCACTTCTAAGAAAATGAGAGAACACCTCTGCACACAGAATAAATAAGTACGGAGAAATTGGATCCCCTTGACGAATCCCCCTATTTAGCACAAACTCATCCGACGGCCGACCATTAATAAGAACAGAAAAAAGAAACCGAACGCACACAACCCATTACACACCTTCGCCAAACCATCATCAAAACCGAACCTCTCTAATACTGCATCGAGAAAATCCCACTCAATACGATCAATACGCCTTTGACATATCTAACTTCATAGCCATACAACCCCCCTTATTCGGCAAATTTTTCATATAGTGGAAGAGTTCAAAAGCCACCAGAATATTATCCGTAATCAACCGACCCGGAGTAAATGCACTCTGATTCACCGCAATTATTTTATCAAGGAAAACCTTCAACTTATTTGCAAGGACTTTTGACACTAACTTATAAACCACATTGCACAAAGAAATAGGTCTAAAATCCACCATACGATCCGCATTATTATTCTTCGGAATAAGGGCAATGTTAAGTCTTATTCAAATACGATGGAATTGGAGCTCACGCAAAATATTGAGCACAAGACTAGTAACTGACGGACCCACAATATGCCAATATGACTGAAAAAATAAAGGACACATACCATCCGGCCCTGGGGCTTTAATAGGATGCATCTGACTCAAAGCTTGCTTCACCTCTTCACCCGTATAATTGGCCCTCAAAGTGTTGTTCATATCATCCGTCACTCTCGTCTGGAAGCCATGAAGAGCTTGATCGATCAGAGTAGGATTAGAGGAAGAAAATAGATCACGAAAATATGTCACTGCTGCCTCCCCTATATCATCATCACCCGTCACAAACACCACCATCATCAAGATTCAACTTTTTTATCGTATTCCTCCGCTTCCTGCTTGATGTCCTTTGGTGAAAAAATTTCGTATTTTTATCACCTTCCGAAAGCCATAAAACCCGGGATCTTTGCCTCCAATAAGTCTCCTCATGAGCAATGAGACCCTCAATATCCCAAAAAGCCTTCGACGCTGCTCAAGCTGAGTAGCCGAAAGTCCCCCCTATTTAACTTCTTTAAATTCTTGCGCTTCTTTCTCAACTCTCTAAAAACATCACCAAATTTAGTATCACTCCACTGCTTGAGCTCTCTTGCACAAATATTCATCTTTGCCTCCAAATCCACGCTACCCCCCAAGCCGCCTCAACAACCCTCTCACAACCATCAGCAGACTTCCAGAACTGTTCGAATCGAAATGGCTTATCACCAAGTCTACCATTCTCACGATTATGTAAGAGGAGCTTAATTGGAGAGTGGTCTGACCACTCTCTATCCAAGTGAACAACATGAGCATTAGGGAAAAATCATTCCAACCAACCGTAGCAAGGGCCCTGTCAAGCCTACTCTGATAATTTTCCCCCTCCCCCTACCATTATCATAAGTGAATTCGTACCCCAAAAACGGGATACAAGAAAATCCACAAAAATTAATCGCATCTCGAAAGTTAGACATTTGCCATTCCGCTCTGTCATTAACACCACTTTTTTTCGATTCATACAAAATCTCATTAAAATCCCCAATACACATCCATGGAAGAGTAGAATGACTAGCAAGTTCACGAAGCAAACTCCAAGATAAATGACGGTTCTGAACCTCCGGCCAACCATAGAAACCAGTCATTCTCCATAACATATCACCAAGACCACCACGAACCTCTACATCAATATGGTGAACAGACATGGATTGTAAAACAACATCTAACCCCTTTCTCCACAACAATGCAAGGCCACCCGAGCGACCCATAGAGTCAACTTCAACACCTTCGAAATCACCAAGTCTATCCCGGACTCTACGAAATTCAATACCACTCAACTTTTTCTCTGATAAAAATATCAAAGATGGGGCTTACCTTCGGATTAAATCCCAAAGGTAATTAACTGCAGAGGGATTGCCCAACCCTCTACAGCTAAGACTTAAAATACTCATTGAGCTCGGCGGAGCTGCTCATCGACAGACTCCGTCAACCGCAATCCATTATTGTCATCGGTATGCATCACTTTCTTGCTTCCATGTTCCAAGGCCACCTCATCATCTATATTATTTCTCACCCTTTTTCCTAACATTTTGTCTCCATCTATCCCCATAGAGCTCCCCCCACAACCTCCCTTCTCTTTTCCCAGTTGACGCCACTTCCTCCCTGCTGCCTTCACATTATTACCCCATTTCCCTATATTAAATTGCAACTGCTGACTCCTAGGGTCACTTGTTTCAAAAGCATTACCACATCCTCCCCATAAACAAACTCCCTAGACCCTACCCCACCATGAGACCTTTCTCCATCACTAATATTCTCCCTACCAGCTACCAAACCCTGCCCCACTACAGGAGTCAAGCCTACACAATCATTTGCCTCATTATCACTCAGCATTACAACTTTTCCCACTAACTTCTCCTTAAATCCACTCCTTCCCTCACCAACAACCAACTCCCCTGATTTCTCAATTGTTTGGCCACCTCCAACCTCACTCTCCACACCCTTTGATAACCCCTCCCGTTCCTCCTCTTTCGTAAAAAATAGCTTCTTTCGAGACTCCAAGACTGCATCAAGTTCTTCCACCTCCTTCAACCTCCCCTTTCTCGGTGACGCCTTCAACCACCTCCCCCACCCTAGCTTCTTCTTCTTGCTGTCTTCAGAAATTTGACCACAGTCCCTCTCCGAGTGTCCAATCACTCCACAAGCATAGCAGAAAAAAGGAAGCCTCTCATAAGCAAATTCCACAGTCACCTCTCTACCCCCTTTATCACGAATTTTCTGGTACCTTCGCAGAGGTTTATGGACATTAAGCATCAGTTTCACTCTTCGAAATCGATCAAGACCCAACACATCTTCCTCCAATTCGACTATGTCACCTATACTAG
>NW_018745036.1:0-36720 GCF_001683475.1 Chenopodium quinoa | reverse complement strand
TTTTAGCTTTGTTGAATGTATTTGACTTCATTTGATTCAATTAGCTTTGTTTGAATGTGTTTGACTTTCATTTGATTCTATTAGCTTTGTAGAATGTATTTGACTCTCATTTGATTCAAATAGCTTTGTTTGAATGCGTTTAACTTTCATTTGATTCTATTAGCTTTGTAGAATACATTTAGCTTTCATTTAATTTAAACAACTTTGTTTGAATGTGTTTGACTTTCATTTGACTCAAATAGCTTTATTTGATTGCGTTTGACTTTCATTTGATACAATTAGCTTTGTAGAACGTATTTGACTTTCATTTGATTCAAATAGCTTTGTTTGAATGTGTTTGACTTTCATTTGATTCAATTAGCTTTGTTTGAATGTGTTTGACTTTCATTTGATTCAATTCGCTTTGTTGAATGTATTTGACTTTCAGTTAATTCAATTAGCTTTGTTTGAATGTGTTTGACTTTCATTTGATTCAATTAGCTTTTAGAATGTGTTTGACTTTTATTTGATTTAATTAGCTTTGTTTGAATGTATTTGACTCTCATTTGATTCAAATAGCTTTGTTTGAATGTGTTTCACTTTCATTTGATTCAATTAGCTTTGTAGAATGCATTTCACTTTCATTTTATTCAAATAGCTTTGTTTGAATGTGTTTGACTTTCATTTGATACAATTAGCTTTGTAGAACGTATTTAACTGTCATTTTGATTCAAATAGCTTTGTTTCAATGTGTTTGACTTTCATTTGATTCAATTAGCTTAGTAGAATGTATTTGACTTTCATTTGATTCAAATAGCTTTGTTTGAATGTGTTTGACTTTCATTTGATTCAATTAGCTTTGTAGAATGTATTTCACTTTCACTTGATTCGAAAAGCTTTGTTTGAATGTGTTTGACTTTCATTAAATTCAATTAGCTTATTTTGAATGTGTTTGACTTTAATTCAATTAAATTAGCATTGTAGAATGTATTTGACTTCCATTTGATTCAATTAGCTTTGTTTGAATGTGTTTGACTTTTATATGATTTAATTAGCTTTGTAGAATGTATTTGACTTTTATTTGATTTAATTAGCTTTGTTTTAATGTGCTTGACTTTCATTTTATTCAATTAGCTTTGTAGAATGTGTTTGACTTTCATTTGAATCAAATAACTTTGTTTGACTGTGTTTGACTTTCATTTGATTCAATTTGCTTTGTAGAATGTATTTGACTTTCATTTTCTTCAAATAGCTTTGTTTGAATGTGTTTGACTTTCTGATGAGAGACATTTATGTCACTCTTAGGGGTAGTATTTAGGTCTTTTTCCTCTTATTTTTCTTAGGTTTTTCCACCTCATTATCCTCTTATGGCTTCTTTTTGTGTTGATGAAAAGTAATGCTTATTTTGATAATCTTTATGCATTATTTTATCATCCCCATGCTCTCGTGAATTTTGGTATCTTCTGCAGGTTCCGTGACGGTCCTATGCACGGTGGGAGGCCCCTTGGCCAAGCATGGAAGCCATGGACAAAGGCAAGAGGAGCAAAAGGGAAGGAGAGGAAGCAAGAGAAGGAAGTGCAAAAGGAGGTGTGGCCGAACCTCTGAAAGGTCAGGTCGAACCTTGGTGTGGTCAAACTTTTCAAAAGTTCGACCGAACCTCCAGGGTGCAGTGGCAGTGTCAAACCTGTTTTCAGCAATTTTGCAGGAGAGGTCGAACCTCAAAAGTTCGACCAAACAAGGATCAGGGAGGTTCGACCGAACCTACACAGGGTTCGACCGAACCTACCCTGAGTCCGACCGAACTTACCCAGAGTTCGGTCGGACCTTTTCCCGATCTCAGCCAATTTTGTACGGACTATTTAAGGTCCTTTTGAGATCGTTTAAAAAAGGGGGGAGAAGGAGGACAGTAGCCTAGTTTTCAGAAACCTCTCTTAGTTTGAAACATTCCTTAGGATTAATTTAGCTTAGTTTTCATCAAATCAAATCATTGTATTAGTGAAATTCAAGAATTATTCTCAAAGTTGGGCAATTTGTATTCAACATTTGAAGCTTCAATTAGTAATTTCTCCAACCTTCTTCCTTTTAATTTCATATTTCATTTGGTATTTGCATGTTATTTAAATCTTCTTAGTTCTTGGTAATTTGTTATTGGATGATAGTTATTTTAATTGTTAACCACTTTTCCCCAATTATTGAAGTATTTAGAACCCTAATTCTTGATTGCATGTTGATAAACATGAGTTGTGAGTAGTTTTCTTGCTAGGGGTTGGGTGAAGCTCGACCTTTTGGGTTAACTATGCAAATGTGGGAGAAGCATTGATGTTTGTATTGCAATTAACTTGATTATATGAGATTGCTTGTTAGTTCCTCATGATAGGTTTAGCTACCCTTGACTAAGGAGCTTGATAGTATGATATGCCTAATTTGACATGGAAATGTAAATTGAGTACGTCATTACTTATTGTAATTTGATTATGTATCATCTATTGCTAAACTAATGAGGAATCTAAGTTTAGTAGTGTGAGTTGTTTTCTAATTGCATGAGGTTGATTTTACATATAGTCCTTGCTATATCTTGTCTATTTTACTCCCCGTTTGCCTATTTGCCTTGGTTGAGTGGATCTCATTCCCTAGTATCTTTAATTCATTGATTTAGAACCATAGTTTGTTTGTCTTCTTGACGAACCCCTATTCACCAATTGACTTCGAGTTAGCTTAAGTATAAGATCTTTTTGGCAATCATATCTGTTCCTTGTGGGCCGAACTCTTACTTGTCATTATGCTTGGTTTGTAAGGTGTTTGTTAATAAATGTGTTTGATTGAGTGTGGAATGTACTACCGTTCTAACGCCCATCACTTTCATTTGATTCAATTAGCTTTGTAGAATGTATTTGACTTTCATTTGATTCAAATAGCTTTGTTTGAATGTGTTTGACTTTCAATTGATTCAATTAGCTTTGTAGAATGTGTTTGACTGTCATTTGATTCAAATAGCTTTGTTTGAATGTGTTTGAATTTCATTTAGATCAATTTGCTTTGTAGAATGCATTTCACTTTCATTTGATTTATATAGCTTTGTTTGAATGTGTTTGACTTTCATTTAAATTAAAAAGCTTTTTTTGAATGTGTTTGACTTTCATTTGATTTAAAAGGCTTTGTTTAAATGTGTTTGACTTTCATTTAATTCAATTAGCTTTATAGAATGTATTTTACTGTTATTTGATTTAGATAGCTTTGTTTGAATTTATTTGACTCTCCTTTGATTCAAATAGCTTTGTTTGAATAAGTTTGACTTTCATTTGATTCAATTAGCTTTGCAGAATGTATTTGACTTTCATTTGATTCAAATAGCTTTATTTGAATGTGTTTGACTTTCATTTGATTCAATTTTTTGTTGATATTTGACTTTCATTTGATTCAAAATCTTTGTTTGAATGTGTTTGACTTTCATTTGATTCAATTAGCTTTGTTTGAACGTGTTTGACTCTAATTTAATTCAATTAGCTTTGTAGAATGTATTAGACTTTTATTTGATTTAATTAGCTTTGTTTTAATGTATTTGACTCTCTTTTGATTCAAATAGCTTTGTTTGAATGTGTTTGACTTTCATTTGATTCAATTAACTTTGTTTAAATGTGTTTTACTTTCATTTGATTCAATTAGCTTTAGAATGTATTTGACTTTCATTTGATTAAAATAGCTTTGTTTGAATGTGCTTGACTTTCATTTGATTCAATTAGCTTTGTTTGAATGTGTTTGACTTTCATTTGATTCAAATAGCTTCTTTCATTTGATTAAAATAGCTTTGTTTGAATGTGCTTGACTTTCATTTGATTCAATTAGCTTTGTTTGAATGTGTTTGACTTTCATTTGATTCAATTAGCTTTGTAGAATGTATTTGACTTTCATTTGATTCAAATAGCTTTGTTTGAATGTGTTTGACTTTCATTTGATTCAATTAGCTTTGTAGAATGTGTTTTACTGTCATTTGATTCAAATAGCTTTGTTTGAATGTGTTGAATTTCATTTAGATCAATTTGCTTTGTAGAATGCATTTCACTTTCATTTGATTTATATAGCTTTGTTTGAATGTGTTTGACTTTCATTTAAATTAAAAAGCTTTTTTTGAATGTGTTTGACTTTCATTTGATTTAAAAGGCTTTGTTTAAATGTGTTTGACTTTCATTTAATTCAATTAGCTTTGTAGAATGTATTTTACTGTTATTTGATTTAGATAGCTTTGTTTGAATTTATTTGACTCTCCTTTGATTCAAATAGCTTTGTTTGAATAAGTTTGACTTTCATTTGATTCAATTAGCTTTGCAGAATGTATTTGACTTTCATTTGATTCAAATAGCTTTATTTGAATGTGTTTGACTTTCATTTGATTCAATTAGCTTTGTTGAATGTATTTGACTTTCATTTGATTCAAAATCTTTGTTTGAATGTGTTTGACTTTCATTTGATTCAATTAGCTTTGTTTGAACGTGTTTGACTCTAATTTAATTCAATTAGCTTTGTAGAATGTATTAGACTTTTATTTGATTTAATTAGCTTTGTTTTAATGTATTTGACTCTCATTTGATTCAAATAGCTTTGTTTGAATGTGTTTGACTTTAATTTGATTCAAATAACTTTGTTTAAATGTGTTTTACTTTCATTTGATTCAATTAGCTTTGTAGAATGTATTTGACTTTCATTTGATTAAAATAGCTTTGTTTGAATGTGCTTGACTTTCATTTGATTCAATTAGCTTTGTTTTGAATGTGTTTGACTTTCATTTGATTCAATTAGCCTTGTAGAATGTATTTGACTTTAATTTTTCAAATAACTTTCTTGACTGTGTTTGACTTTCATTTGATTCAATTTGCTTTGTAGAATGTATTTGACTTTCATTTTCTTCAAATAGCTTTGTTTGAATGTGTTTAACTTTCATTTGATTCAATTAGCTTTGTAGAATGTATTTGACATTCATTTAATTAAAATAGCTTTGTTTGAATGTGTTTGACTTTCATTGATTCAATTAGCTTTGTTTGAATGTGTTTGACTTTCATTTGATTCAATTAGCTTTGTAGAATGTATTTGACTTTCATTTGATTCAAATAGCTTTGTTTGAATGTGTTTGACTTTCATTGATTCAATTAGCTTTGTAGAATGTGTTTGACTGTCATTTGATTCAAATAGCTTTGTTTAAATGTGTTTGAATTTCATTTAGAGCAATTTGCTTTGTAGAATGCATTTCACTTTCATTTGATTTATATAGCTTTGTTTGAATATGTTTGACTTTCATTTAAATTAAAAAGCTTTTTTTGAATGTTTTTGACTTTCATTTGATTTAAAAGGCTTTGTTTGAATGTGTTTGACTTTCATTTGATTCAATTAGCTTTGTAGAATGTATTTTACTTTTATTTTATTTAATTAGCTTTGTTTGAATTTATTTGACTCTCATTTGATTCAAATAGCTTTGTTTGAATGTGTTTGACTTTCATTTGATTCACTTAGCTTTGTAGAATGTATTTTACTTTCATTTGATTCAAATAGCTTTGTTTTGAATGTGTTTGACTTTCAATTGATTCATTAGCTTTGTAGAATGTGTTTGCAGTCATTTGATTCAAATAGCTTTGTTTGAATGTGTTTTGAATTTCATTTAGATCAATTTGCTTGTAGAATGCATTTCACTTTCATTTGATTTATATAGCTTTGTTTGAACATATTTGACTGTCATTTGATTCAAATATCTTTGTTTGAATGTGTTTGACTTCCATTTGATTCAATTAGCTTAGTAGAATGTATTTGACTTTCATTTGATTCAAATACCTTTGTTAGAATGTGTTTGAATTTCATTTAATTCAATTTGCTTTGTGGAATGCATTTCACATTCATTTGATTTATATAGCTTTGTTTGAATGTGTTTGACTTTCATTTAAATTAAAAAGCTTTTTTTGAATGTGTTTGACTTTCATTTGATTTAAAGACTTTGTTTGAATGTGTTAGACTTTCATTTGATTCAATTAGCTTTGTAGAATGTATTTTACTTTTATTTTATTTAATTAGCTTTGATTGAATTTATTTGACTCTCATTTGATTCAAACAGCTTTGTTTGAATGTGTTTGACTTTCATTTGATTCAATTAGCTTTGTAGAATGTATTTGACTTTCATTTGAATAAAATAACTTTGTTTGACTGTGTTTGACTTTCATTTAATTCAATTTGCTTTGTAGAATGTATTTGACTTTCATTTTCTTCAAATAGCTTTGTTAGAATGTGTTTGACTTTCATTTGATTCAATTAGCTTTGTAGAATGTATTTGACTTTCATTTGATTCAAATAGCTTAGTTTAAATGTGTTTGACTTTCAATTGATTCAATTAGCTTTGTAGAATGTGTTTTGACTGTCATTTGATTCAAATAGCTTTGTTTGAATGTGTTTGACTTGCATTTGATTCAATTAGCTTTGTTTGAATGTGTTTGACTTTCATTTGATTCAATTAGCTTTGTAGAATGTATTTGACTTTCATTTGATTCAAATAGCTTTGTTTGAATGTGTTTGACTTTCAGTTGATTCAATTAGCTTTGTAGAATGTGTTTGACTGTCATTTGATTCAAATAGCTTTGTATGAATGTGTTTGAATTTCATTTAGATCAATTTGCTTTGTAGAATGCATTTCACTTTCATTTGATTATATAGCTTTGTTTGAATGTGATTGACTTTCATTTAAATTAAAAAGCTTTTTTGAATGTGTTTGACTTTCATTTGATTAAAAGGCTTTGTTTGAATGTGTTTGACTTTCATTTGATTCAATTAGCTTTGTAGAATGTATTTTAATGTTATTTGATTTAGATAGCTTTGTTTGAATTTATTTGACTCTCCTTTGATTCAAAAAGCTTTTTTAAATGTGTTTGACTTTCATTTGATTCAATTAGCTTTGTAGAATGTATTTGACTTTCATTTGATTCAAATAGCTTTATTTGAATGTGTTTGACATTCATTTGATTCAATTAGCTTTGTAGAATGTATTTAACTTTCATTTGATTCAAAATCTTTGTTTGAATGTGTTTGACTTTCATTTGATTCAATTAGCTTTGTTTGAATGTGTTTGACTCTAATTTAATTCAATTAGCTTTGTAGAATGTATTAGACTTTTATTTGATTTAATTAGCTTTGTTTTAATGTATTTGACTCTCATTTGATTCAAATAGCTTTGTTTGAATGTGTTTGACTTTCATTTGATTCAAATAGCTTTGTTTGAAAGTGTTTTACTTTCATTTGATTCAATTAGCTTTGTAGAATGTATTTGACTTTCATTTGATTAAAATAGCTTTGTTTGAATGTGCTTGACTTTCATTTGATTCAATTAGCTTTGTTTGAATGTGTTTGACTTTCATTTGATTCAATTAGCTTTGTTGAATGTATTTGACTCTCATTTGATTCAATTAGCTTTGTTTGAATGTGTTTGACTTTCATTTGATTCTATTAGCTTTGTAGAATGTATTTGACTCTCATTTGATTCAAATAGCTTTGTTTGAATGCGTTTAACTTTAATTTGATTCTATTAGCTTTGTAGAATACATTTAGCTTTCATTTAATTTAAACAACTTTGTTTGAATGTGTTTGACTTTCATTTGACTCAAATAGCTTTATTTGATTGCGTTTTACTTTCATTTGATACAATTAGCTTTGTAGAACGTATTTGACTTTCATTTGATTCAAATAGCTTTGTTTGAATGTGTTTGACTTTCATTTGATTCAATTAGCTTTGTTTGAATGTGTTTGACTTTCATTTGATTCAATTCGCTTTGTTGAATGTATTTGATTTTCAGTTAATTCAATTAGCTTTGTTTGAATGTGTTTGACTTTCATTTGATTCAATTAGCTTTGTAGAATGTGTTTGACTTTTATTTGATTTAATTAGCTTTGTTTGAATGTATTTGACTCTCATTTGATTCAAATAGCTTTGTTTGAATGTGTTTCACTTTCATTTGATTCAATTAGCTTTGTAGAATGCATTTCACTTTCATTTTATTCAAATAGCTTTGTTTGAATGTGTTTGACTTTCATTTGATACAATTAGCTTTGTAGAACGTATTTAACTGTCATTTTGATTCAAATAGCTTTGTTTCAATGTGTTTGACTTTCATTTGATTCAATTAGCTTAGTAGAATGTATTTGACTTTCATTTGATTCAAATAGCTTTGTTTGAATGAGTTTGACTTTCATTTGATTCAATTAGCTTTGTAGAATGTATTTCACTTTCACTTGATTTGAAAGCTTTGTTTGAATGTAGTTGACTTTCATTAAATTCAATTAGCTTATTTTGAATGTGTTTGACTTTAATTCAATTCAATTAGCATTGTAGAATGTATTTGACTTCCATTTGATTCAATTAGCTTTGTTTGAATGTGTTTGACTTTTATATGATTCAATTAGCTTTGTAGAATTTATTTGACTTTTATTTGATTTAATTAGCTTTGTTTGAATTTGTTTGACTTTCATTTGATTCAATTAGCTTTGTAGAATGTATTTGACTTTCATTTGAATCAAATAACATTGTTTGACTGTGTTTGACTTTCATTTGATTCAATTTGCTTTGTAGAATGTATTTGACTTTCATTTTCTTCAAATAGCTTTGTTTGAATGTGTTTGACTTTCATTTGATTCAATTAGCTTTGTAGAATGTATTTGACATTCATTTAATTAAAATAGCTTTGTTTGAATGTGTTTGACTTTCATTTGATTCAATTAGCTTTGTTTGAATGTGTTTGACTTTCATTTGATTCAATTAGCTTTGTATAATGTATTTGACTTTCATTTGATTCAAATAGCTTTGTTTGAATGTGTTTGACTTTCAATTGATTCAATTAGCTTTGTAGAATGCATTTCACTTTCATTTGATTTATATAGCTTTGTTTGAATGTGTTTGACTTTCATTTAAATTAAAAAGCTTTTTTGAATGTGTTTGACTTTCATTTGATTAAAAGGCTTTGTTTGAATGTGTTTGACTTTCATTTGATTCAATTAGCTTTGTAGAATGTATTTTAATGTTATTTGATTTAGATAGCTTTGTTTGAATTTATTTGACTCTCCTTTGATTCAAAAAGCTTTGTTTAAATGTGTTTGACTTTCATTTGATTCAATTAGCTTTGTAGAATGTATTTGACTTTCATTTGATTCAAATAGCTTTATTTGAATGTGTTTGACATTCATTTGATTCAATTAGCTTTGTAGAATGTATTTAACTTTCATTTGATTCAAAATCTTTGTTTGAATGTGTTTGACTTTCATTTGATTCAATTAGCTTTGTTTGAATGTGTTTGACTCTAATTTAATTCAATTAGCTTTGTAGAATGTATTAGACTTTTATTTGATTTAATTAGCTTTGTTTTAATGTATTTGACTCTCATTTGATTCAAATAGCTTTGTTTGAATGTGTTTGACTTTCATTTGATTCAAATAGCTTTGTTTGAAAGTGTTTTACTTTCATTTGATTCAATTAGCTTTGTAGAATGTATTTGACTTTCATTTGATTAAAATAGCTTTGTTTGAATGTGCTTGACTTTCATTTGATTCAATTAGCTTTGTTTGAATGTGTTTGACTTTCATTTGATTCAATTAGCTTTGTTGAATGTATTTGACTCTCATTTGATTCAATTAGCTTTGTTTGAATGTGTTTGACTTTCATTTGATTCTATTAGCTTTGTAGAATGTATTTGACTCTCATTTGATTCAAATAGCTTTGTTTGAATGCGTTTAACTTTAATTTGATTCTATTAGCTTTGTAGAATACATTTAGCTTTCATTTAATTTAAACAACTTTGTTTGAATGTGTTTGACTTTCATTTGACTCAAATAGCTTTATTTGATTGCGTTTTACTTTCATTTGATACAATTAGCTTTGTAGAACGTATTTGACTTTCATTTGATTCAAATAGCTTTGTTTGAATGTGTTTGACTTTCATTTGATTCAATTAGCTTTGTTTGAATGTGTTTGACTTTCATTTGATTCAATTCGCTTTGTTGAATGTATTTGACTTTCAGTTAATTCAATTAGCTTTGTTTGAATGTGTTTGACTTTCATTTGATTCAATTAGCTTTGTAGAATGTGTTTGACTTTTATTTGATTTAATTAGCTTTGTTTGAATGTATTTGACTCTCATTTGATTCAAATAGCTTTGTTTGAATGTGTTTCACTTTCATTTGATTCAAGTAGCTTTGTAGAATGCATTTCACTTTCATTTTATTCAAATAGCTTTGTTTGAATGTGTTTGACTTTCATTTGATACAATTAGCTTTGTAGAACGTATTTAACTGTCATTTTGATTCAAATAGCTTTGTTTCAATGTGTTTGACTTTCATTTGATTCAATTAGCTTAGTAGAATGTATTTGACTTTCATTTGATTCAAATAGCTTTGTTTGAATGAGTTTGACTTTCATTTGATTCAATTAGCTTTGTAGAATGTATTTCACTTTCACTTGATTTGAAAGCTTTGTTTGAATGTAGTTGACTTTCATTAAATTCAATTAGCTTATTTTGAATGTGTTTGACTTTAATTCAATTCAATTAGCATTGTAGAATGTATTTGACTTCCATTTGATTCAATTAGCTTTGTTTGAATGTGTTTGACTTTTATATGATTCAATTAGCTTTGTAGAATGTATTTGACTTTTATTTGATTTAATTAGCTTTGTTTGAATTTGTTTGACTTTCATTTGATTCAATTAGCTTTGTAGAATGTATTTGACTTTCATTTGAATCAAATAACATTGTTTGACTGTGTTTGACTTTCATTTGATTCAATTTGCTTTGTAGAATGTATTTGACTTTCATTTTCTTCAAATAGCTTTGTTTGAATGTGTTTGACTTTCATTTGATTCAATTAGCTTTGTAGAATGTATTTGACATTCATTTAATTAAAATAGCTTTGTTTGAATGTGTTTGACTTTCATTTGATTCAATTAGCTTTGTTTGAATGTGTTTGACTTTCATTTGATTCAATTAGCTTTGTATAATGTATTTGACTTTCATTTGATTCAAATAGCTTTGTTTGAATGTGTTTGACTTTCAATTGATTCAATTAGCTTTGTAGAATGCATTTCACTTTCATTTGATTTATATAGCTTTGTTTGAACGTGTTTGACTTTCATTTAAATTAAAAAGCTTTTTTTGAATGTGTTTGACTTTCATTTGATTTAAAAGGCTTTGTTTGAATGTGTTTGACTTTCATTTGATTCAATTAGCTTTGTAGAATGTATTTTACTTTTATTTGATTAATTACCTTTGTTTGAATTTATTTGACTCTCCTTTGATTAAAATAGCTTTGTTTGAATGTGTTTGACTTTCATTTGATTCAATTAGCTTTGTAGAATGTATTTGACTTTCATTTGATTCATATAGCTTTATTTGAATGTGTTTGACTTTCATTTGATTCAATTAGCTTTGTAGAATGTATTTGACTTTCATTTGATTCAAAATCTTTGTTTGAATGTGTTTGACTTTCATTTGATTCAATTAGCTTTGTTTGAATGTTTGACTTTAATTTAATTCAATTAGTGTTTCGGGGTTTTCTGATGTCCTGCGGGAGAGTTACAATTCCGAGACTGGAACCGGACGCCTGTACTTGCAAAATAACGGAGACTCCTGAGAGCTCCGCCTCCAACGATCAAGTTAGTACCTGATTAAGGAGTAATTAATACGGAAATTAAAGTAATAAGACCTCTCTAGGTGAGAGTGTTTAATGTAGGTAATCTGCTTTGTTAGCGAGATTAGCCGGTTATTAGTGTTCCGTAATGTTTCTGTTCTTCTCTGTTCTTCAGGTGAGATTAATTGCTTGATGTTTGCTCGATTGCTTGATCCCCGGATTAATGAGGATTAATTAAGTATTTATAGTCTTGAGAAGCGTGCCACTCTCTAGGTTTAGGGTAAACCTAGGGCTGACCGGGCCTCTAGACAGGATTGGGCCTTGTTGGACGGTTTTCCCATTTGGCATGGGTGGACACGTGGCGTGTCTCAATTGGTCCGTAGAGGACGTATCTGTGATTGACACGTGGCAGGCTCCTATTGGCCTACGTGAAGGACACGTGGCGGAACCTGGTTGGTCCACTTGTCAGACGGTGATTGGTGGATAAAAATCCCCTAATCATTTGCCCCTCACAGGTGGCACGTGACTGGTCACGTGTCGCCTGTGACAGGTGTCGCACGGTGACAGGCGACGGCCTGCTACAGGTGTCACCTTGCAAACGGCCGAGAGATTTTCCCGCCCAAATTTTGAATTTGGAAGCGACCCTTCGCCTTCTCACTTTGCCTATATAAGGAAGTGCTGACTTCGGTCATTTTCACATTTGAGAACTTTGCGAGAACATTCGGACCCCTGAACTTGCTCTGACATTTCGGACCTTTTCTGCCTACCGCCTGTTCTGACAAGCCGACTGCACCGGATTTCCAGAACTTCATCAACCGTCACTCGTTCAGGTAACTCAGTTCTCTTACTCTTAATTTTCTTTTTATTTTTTGAAATGGCACCACGGAAGCACACGACACGACCTAAGTTAGTGATCAGCCGGTCACCGGGGACGGCTGAATCTAGGACTAGGAGTGCCGCCTGCCCTTTTCTGGACCCATCTTTGCCCTTTATACAAAGTCCGACTGTATCTGTGTCTATGCAGAACGTGATGGCCAGAACAAAAAAGACTGCTATGATCTCAAACTCAGACGGCTCCTCCCAAAGGGTGCTCATTAGTGAAACATCTGACCAGGCGCCAGATGTAGAATTGAAACGAGGCGGCTGCCAAGCCGACAGTTCTGAGAGAGGGGCCAAGGTGGTCCCTTCCCATTTTACCGTTGATATGTCTAATTTTCCTCCTGCTCCTTCTAAGGGAGAGGAGGCGGGCCCCTCTGGGAGAGGGGAGGAGTCGTCCTCTTCGGACTCGTCAGAGGACGAGTCCGAGTCCAGCTCTTCTGGCCACAGTTCTCCAGGCTCAGAAGAAAGAAACAGCCGCCTACAAGAGGCGAGACTTTCTCATGCAGTTGAGAAGGGGGACAATTGGGCGGAGCCGTCCGCCTCTTACAGAGAGGAAAACGCCCCCTACTACTGCATGGTACCCCGGGGCTGGATCGCAACCATGCAAGACAAAGTGGAGAGCTTTATTGCTAACCACAGAATGGGCCCGGAATTTTTACTGTTCGTGCCGGATCCAGAAGACACTGTCGTCTGGCCGGCTGGTACCAGCTATGATGACGGCTGCTTTGGCTGCTATGTGGCGGCCATCAAAGCTGGACTGCGCTTCCCATTACATCCGGCTGTTCAGCGGATTTTAGATGGGTATGATTTGGGGTTATGGCAGTTAGCCCCCAACTCTTGGGTAAACGTACTCGGCTATGTGGCCGGGTGCGAAATATACGGGGTGGAGCCAAGCTTAGAGGCTTTCGCCCACATGAACTATCTCAGCCGGACCCCTAAGTCGGGAGGTACCGGCTGGTATCAATTAACAAGCCATATAGGTGCCGTGTAATTAGTGGTTGCCCTTGGGGACAGTCGTATAGGTGCCGTGTAATTAGTTTATAGAACAATGTTCCACCCAAAAGGGAGCTGCTCTCTGCGACGAATTTCATCCGGAGGGATGCCGTCGGACGCCTGCTATGATGTTGGGACAGGTCGTATTAGTTTTGTAGATTTGATCAGGTGGCTTGGCGCCTGGTCTGATTATTCGGCCGGTGGCCTTGGTAAGTTCTTGGTGAACGTAGGTGCTAAGTAAAAGAAGGGTAGCCGCCTGTTAGGCACAGGATCGGCCAGGCCCTAATCTTTTTAGCTAAGTATTGTGAGTAAAATACTCAATGGAGAGTAGCCGACTGTAAAGGAACAGACGGCATGCCCCTCTGAAGATAGAGTGAAAAACTCAATGGAGAGTAGCCGACTGTAAAGGTACAGACGGCATGCCCCTCTTAAGATAGAGTGAAAAACTCAATGGAGAGTAGCCGATTGTAAAGGTACAGACGGCATGCCCCTCTGAAGATAGAGTGAAAAACTCAATGGAGAGTAGCCGACTGTAAAGGTACAGACGACATGCCCCTCTGAAGATAGAGTGAAAAACTCAATGGAGAGTAGCCGACTGTAAAGGTACAGACGGCATGCCCCTCTGAAGATAGAGTGAAAAACTCAATGGAGAGTAGCCGACTGTAAAGGTACAGACGGCATGCCCCTCGTAATACAAAATTGAATAGTAAGTGCAAACTTTATTAAGTAGCTCTTTACTTTACATCATTTAGAAGAAATATTTTTTAAGGTTATCTACATTCCAAGTTCGAGGCAACGGTTGTCCGTCTGGTGTTTCCAGACGGTAGGTACCGTCCCTGACTTCCTCATAGATTCGGTAGGGTCCTTCCCAGTTGGGAGTTAGTTTGCCAGACTCATTAGCCCTACCTACTGCTTCCATTTTTCTAAGTACAAAGTCCCCTACTTTGAGTGGACGCCTGTGTACTTTTTTGTTGTATGATCTAGTCATTCTCAGGCGATAGATCTCATGGCGCAAGACAGCATTGCCCCTCTTTTCAGGAAGTGAGTCTAATGCCAGGCGCATGGCTTCCCAGTTTGCCTCTTCGTCATATAGCATTACTCGAAGAGTCGGCTCGTAGTGTTCTATTGGAAGAACAGCTTCCGCACCATAAGTTAGGAGGAATGGAGTTTCTCCAGTCGCCCCTTTTTCAGTCGTCCTAATGGCCCAGAGAACATGTGGTAGTTCATCCGCCCATAGGCCGCCTGCTCGTTCAATCTTTTTCTTGAGACCGTCTGAGATGATTTTATTAAAGGCTTCTACCTGGCCGTTTGCTTGTGGACGGCCGACAGATGCAAAGTAGTTTGCTATTCCTTGGTCTCCCAACCAGCTTTTGAGAACAGGCGTCTCAAATTGGGGACCATTATCAAAAACCATAGACATGGGAACCCCGAACCGAGTGATGACATTTTTCCAAATGAATGAAATTACATCTTTCGTCTTGATTCCCTTTACAGCCTCCGCCTCCACCCATTTAGTGAAGTAGTCAACGGCAACAAGTATGTACCTTCTGCCGCCTGTAGCAGGCGTATATGGACCCAGGATGTCCATGCCCCACTTAGCAAACGGTAGTGGGCTGTGAATGGTAGTGAGGTCAGTAGCCGGACGGTGAATTAGTTTGCCAAACCTTTGGCACTTGTCACATTTTTTCACCATCTCCATTGCATCTGCCTCCAAGGTAGGCCAAAAGTAGCCCTGCCGCCTTGCCCTTTGAGCAAGCATCCTACCACCTAAATGAGAAGCACAGTAACCAGAGTGAAGATCATCTAGTATCTCTCGTCCCTTTTCAGGAGTAACACACTTTAAGAAGGGTTGAAGGTACCCCCTCTTGTGAAGTTCTCCCTGTATCATTTCAAAACAGGAGGCTCGTTTTTTCAGTGCTGCCGCCTGTTGAGGATCATCCGGCAGTGTACCGTTTGTCAGATATGCCCTGATTGAATCCATCCAGGTTGAGCTTCTGTCTAGGATTCCAATAGGGTTTTCCTGGATGCTTCTCTTCTCCATTACTTCCCAAAAAACAGTTCGAGGAGTATCGGAGGAGGCGGATGATGCTAATTTTGACAGTGCATCCGCCTGGTTGTTTTCTGATCTCGGCACTTGGATCAGATGGAAATCCTCAAGGGAGCCGACTGCTTGTCGGACCGCCTGTAAATACTTGATCATGGTCGGATGGGTTGCTTCGTATTCGCCATTGTACTGACTCACTATCAATTGTGAATCAGAACAGGCGTCTATTTTTCTTGCCCCTGCCGCCTTGCACATGCGGATCCCGGCTAGTAAAGCTTCATATTCTGCCTCATTGTTTGAAGCCTGAAAACTGAAGCGTAGAGCATACTCGAACCTGTCGCCCTCTGGAGATTGACATACGACGCCTGCTCAACAACCATTTGAAGTAGAGCTTCCGTCCACATATACCTTCCAGACTTGGTCTGGAACTAGAGAGTCAGGAGGACGAGTCATCTCTAAAATAAAGTCAGCAAAGGCTTGCCCCTTCACTGCTTTTCTAGGCTCGAAAGTAACTTCGAGGCTCTGTATTTCTATGGCCCATTTGATCATTCGTCCTGACGACTCCGTGATTGTAAGGGGCCGCTTGATTGGTTGGTCGGTATACACGACGACTGCATGTGCCAAAAAGTAGGGCTTCAATTTTTTAACAGCCATGAAGAGTGCAAGACCAAATTTCTCCACTAGGGGATACCTCAACTCGGCATTTTTCAGTACGTGACTGACAAAGTAGACCGGGAGCTGACAGCCGTCCCTTTCAGCAAGGAGCACAGCGCTTAACGCATGATCAGAGACGGCCAGGTACATGTAGAGATCCTCTTTGGGCAAAGGGCTGACCAGCCTCGGCAAGGAATGCAAGTGAACTTTTAATTTCTGGAAGGCGGCCTCAGCATCCGGCCCCCATTCAAACCTTGCCTTTTTCTTAATTGCCTGGAAAAAGTATAGGCATTTGTCGCCTGATCGGCTTAGGAATCTCCCCAAGGCCGCCAGACAACCTGTTAACTTCTGAACCTCTCGGATGGTACGAGGCGACTGCATGTCAATGACCGCCTGCACCTTCTCAGGGTTCGCCTCTATTCCTCTCTGATTGATAAGGAATCCGAGAAATTTCCCAGACTCAACTCCAAATACACATTTCTTGGGATTGAGCATGACATGGTGCCGCCTGAGTGTGGCGAAAGTTTCTCGGAGGTCCGTCAGATGATCTTTCTGAAGTTTAGTCTTGACAATCATATCATCAATATATGCCTCGACGTTTCTCCCAATCTGATCAAAGAACACAGTGTTTATCATTCGTTGGAAGGTAGCCGGGGCATTCTTAAGACCAAACGGCATGACCGTGTAACAGTATAACCCCTGATCAGTGACGAAAGCCGTCTTCTCCTGATCTTTCTTCCATAAGGGAATTTGATGGAAACCAGAATAGGCGTCCATAAAACTCATCAAGGCATGACCCGCTGTTGAGTCGACCAGGTTATCAATTTTAGGCAGAGGGTAACTGTCTTTGGGGCACGCCTTGTTTAAGTCTGTGTAGTCTACACACATTCGCCAGGTGCCATTCGGCTTTTTAACAAGCACCACATTTGCAACCCAGTCTGGGAAGTAACATTGCCGAATGAACCCTGCATCAAGTAATTTTTTAACTTCGGCGGCTGCCGCCTGACTTCTTTCTTCGCCATGGTTCCGCTTCTTTTGCCGTACCGGCTTCTTTTTCGGATCCACAGCGAGTTTATGTACTGCCAGATCAGGACTAATGCCTGGCCTTTCATGGACTTCAAATGCAAAGATGTCCTTGTATTCTTTCAATAGGTTGTGAAAGTCGTCACCAAGGTTTCTCAGAGCAGTCGTCCCAACTTTGACTTTTCGGTCAGGACGTGAGTCGTCTAAGATCAGGTCCGCATGCTCACCAGCCGGCTGAGGGCGGAACTCATCCGGCCGCTCCTCTGCCAATGATTGCTATTTTCTTGCTTTTCTTGCGGACTCTGTCTGGGACGCCTTTCTCTTTTTGTCGCCTGTTTCTTGAACAGGCGTACTCTCCTTGATATTGTCAAGGTCTGTTTTTTCTCCACTTGACCCAGTGGCCATAACAGTGGGCTTGACATCCGAGAGATAGTACTCTCGGGCCATCCTCTGATCTCCCCTTAGGGAGCCGACTGTTCCATTATCCCTCTCAAACTTGAGCAACATAAGAGACGGGATTATAACAGCCTTGGAATTATTCAGGGTTGGTCGACCCAGAATCATGTTGTAGGCCGAGAGTTCCTCTACTACTAGGAACCGGACTACCATGTGTTGTCCTTCCCCTTTTTCGCCAAGGCGAATGGGCAAATCTACTCGACCCAGTGGGTGGACGACTCCTCCTCCAAACCCTATTAAAGGGTGGGAGGCCGGATGTATGCAGTCCGTCTGATATTTCAGTTTTGACAGACATTTGCTGCTGAGGAGCTCCCGGTATCTATGAGGATTCGGCCAACTCTCTGGTTGGCCACTTTACATTCAATAACGAGAGGGTCGTCATGCGGCCCCCTTATTCCTCCTAGATTCTCTTCAGTGATGACAATCTCAGGAAATGTATATTTGGACGGCCGTTCTTGGTGAACGGAATTTACATCTAACCGCCTTATATTATCTTTGTTGCCCCTAATAGTGGGGCCGCCTCCTGAGAAGCCGCCTGCAATGGTGTAGACGACTGCATCATCTGTATCGGAGCTGTCGGCCTGTTGATTCTTTTTGGCCGACTGCTTTTTTGAGGAAGTGTTCCCCGTAGATTTCTTGACATAAGTGTCAAGATCACCTTGCTCAGCCAAGCGGTCTAGGTACCGCATGAGACTGATGCAGTCATTGGTGTGATGACCAACGTCATCATGATAAGCACAGATTTTATCTTGGTTCCGGTTGTTTGCAGAACCCTTCATGGGGACCGGCTTCTCAATTGAGATCCGTCCCTTTATTTCTTTTAGGATAAACTGGTTATCCTTGTTAAACACATACTTTGGGGAGTATGGTTTGAATTCTTTTTTCTTTTTCTGGGCCGGCTGTTTAGAGGAATCAGCCACCCAGACCTCTCTTCTTTTCTCATCTTTGTTAGACGACTGTTTCTGTCGTCCTTCTCTTTTGTCGAACTTTTTCCCGTCCGACTGTTTTATAGTACACAGATCAGTCGCCTGTATATAGGCTTCTGCTTCAATCAAGGCCTCTTGAAGAGTCGCCACCCTTTTTCGAACTAAATCAAATTTGAAGGTAGACCCGTCTTTGAGACCTCTAAAAAAGTCAGTATAAGCTACCTCATCCGGTAACCCTTGAATCTGTATTCTCATCAGGTTGAACCGCCTGATGTAAGAACGAAGCCCCTCCTTCTCGCCCTGCTGAATTGTTCCTAAATCAAGGGTCGTTTTCTTCGCAGGGATGTTCATGGCGAAGTTGGAGGCAAATAAGTAAGCAAGCGTCCTGAAGCTGTTTACACAACCATTCGGCAGGTTGCCGAACCATTGCTGTGCGATTCCCTTGAGAGTCGCTGGGAAACACTTGCACCAAGTGGGATCATCCAACCCTTGAAGGTACATCAGGTTGGTGAATGCCATCAGATGGTCTTCTGGGTTAGTAGTGCCGTCATAGGCGCCTACTAGTACAGTTTTTACTTTGGCCGGCTGAGCGGCTTCAGTAATTTCCTTGGAGAAGGCCGACGGCTGTTCACCAAGTCTAAGCAACCGTAGCTGCCAGTCCATAGGTTGGACGTTTTTTGCTGCAGGTCCACCAAATGGAGGTGGCTGCATAAAATACTGTTGTTGCGGCACAAATGGTAAGTTTGGTACCGCTTGGGCACTATGAAAGCCGGACTGACGGGAGGTGCCGCCTGACTGACTCTCATGGTACGACTGAGTATGCCTCATCGAGGCATTTCGCAAACTGTGTTGAAAGTCTGAAGTAGAGGCCGACTCGGACAATCGGTCACTCTTCTTCTGCTCTAGCAGTAGCCGAGCATCTGTGAATGTTTGCTTTGACCCGTCCGCCTGAATATGACGAACCGGTTTCCTATTTCCCGTAGGATAACGGAATTTTGTGAAATCAAGAGCAGGTGGCTCCCGCTTCTTGGATTTAGGATGAGGAGTCGCCTCTCGCCCTTGAACTGGCTTCCTCTTCAGTGAAGTGGAAGGTTTCTTGGCCGACTGCTCTTTGACTGAAGCAGGCGGCTTTTTGTTGATCAACTCTTGAATCTCTCCCTTGAAGTCCCTCATGAAGGTCATGAGTTCGTTCCTTGTGATGGGAGCAGACCCATCAGTCGGCTGTTGCCGAGCGGGCGGTGCGCCTGCTGGCTCGCTTCCTGTTTGAAGACGCTCCCGTTCCCTCCTTTCGGTATGACGGGTACGTCGGGCCCTTAGGGTCCCGTCTGGAGCTGTATGAGTTTCAACTTCAGATTCACTTTCGGTGTCATGGTCCGACTGAACTTGAGGGTCGTTTAGGGGACGCCTCTCTTCAGGAGTCGGTACAGACTTGGATGCCATCTCTGAAGTACTCTCCCCACAGACGGCGCCAAATGTTTCGGGGTTTTCTGATGTCCTGCGGGAGAGTTACAATTCCGAGACTGGAACCTGACGCCTGTACCTACAAAATAACGGAGACTCCTGAGAGCTCCGCCTCCAACGATCAAGTTAGTACCTGATTAAGGAGTAATTAATACGGAATTTAAAGTAATAAGACCTCTCTAGGTGAGAGTGTTTAATGTAGGTAATCTGCTTTGTTAGCGAGATTAGCCGGTTATTAGTGTTCCGTAATGTTTCTGTTCTTCTCTGTTCTTCAGGTGAGATTAATTGCTTGATGTTTGCTCGATTGCTTGATCCCCGGATTAATGAGGATTAATTAAGTATTTATAGTCTTGAGAAGCGTGCCACTCTCTAGGTTTAGGGTAAACCTAGGGCTGACCGGGCCTCTAGACAGGATTGGGCCTTGTTGGCCGGTTTTCCCATTTGGCATGGGTGGACACGTGGCGTGTCTCAATTGGTCCGTAGAGGACGTATCTGTGATTGACACGTGGCAGGCTCCTATTGGCCTACGTGAAGGACACGTGGCGGAACCTGGTTGGTCCACTTGTCAGACGGTGATTGGTGGATAAAAATCCCCTAATTAGCTTTGTTTGAATGTGTTTGACTTTCATTTGATTCAATTAGCTTTGTAAAATGTATTTGACTTTCATTTGATTCAAATAGCTTTGTTTGAATGTGTTTGACTTTCAATTGATTCTATTAGCTTTGTAGAATGTATTTGACTGTCATTTGATTCAAATAGCTTTGTTTGAACGTGTTTTACTTTCATTTGATTCAATTAGGTTTGTAGAATGTATTTGACTTTCATTTGATTAAAATAGCTTTGTTTGACTGTGCTTCACTTTCATTTGATTCAATTAGCTTTGTTTGAATGTGTTTGACTTTCATTTGATTCAATTAGCTTTGTTGAATGTATTTGACTCTCATTTGATTTAATTAGCTTTGTTTGAAT
This sequence comes from Chenopodium quinoa, assembly GCF_001683475.1. Taxonomy (NCBI): domain Eukaryota; kingdom Viridiplantae; phylum Streptophyta; class Magnoliopsida; order Caryophyllales; family Amaranthaceae; genus Chenopodium; species Chenopodium quinoa. The sequence continues at coordinate 15,698 of NW_018745036.1, read as the reverse complement.
GTGTTTGACTTTCATTTGATTTAATTAGCTTTGTAGAATGTATTTGACTCTCATTTGATTCAAATAGCTTTGTTTGAATGCGTTTCACTTTCATTTGATTCAATTAGCTTTGTAGAATACATTTCACTTTCATTTAATTTAAACAACTTTGTTTGAATGTGTTTGACTTTCATTTGACTCAAATAGCTTTATTTGATTGCGTTTGACTTTCATTTGATACAATTAGCTTTGTAGAACGTATTTGACTTTCATTTGATTCAAATAGCTTTATTTGAATGTGTTTGACTTTCATTTGATTCAATTAGCTTTGTAGAATGTATTTGACTTTTATTTGAGTCAAATAACTTTGTTTGACTGTGTTTGAATTTCATTTAATTCAATTTGCTTTGTAGAATGCTTTTCACTTTCATTTGATTTATATAGCTTTGTTTGAATGTGTTTGTCTTTTATTTAAATTAAAAAGCTTTTTTTGAATGTGTTTGACTTTCATTTGATTTAAAAGGCTTTGTTTGAATGTGTTTGACTTTCATTTGATGCTATTAGCTTTGTAGAATGTATTCTACTTTTTTATTATTTAATTAGCTTTGTTTGAATTTATTTGACTCTCATTTGATTCAAATAGCTTTGTTTGAATGTATTTGACTTTCATTTTATTCAATTAGCTTTGTAGAATGTTATTGAATTTCATTTAATACGAAATCTTTGTTTGAATGTGTTTAACTTTCATTTGATTCAATTAGCTTTGTTTGATTGTGTTTGACTTTCATTTGATTCAATTAGCTTTGTAGAATGTATTTGACTTTTATTTGATTTAATTAGCTTTGTTTGAATGTATTTGACCCTCATTTGATTCAAATAGCTTTGTTTGAACGTGTTTCACTTTCATTTGATTCAATTAGCTTTGTAGAATGCATTTCACTTTCATTTTATTCAAATAGCTTTGTTTGAATGTGTTTGACTTTCATTTGATTCAAATAACTTTGTTTGACTGTGTTTGACTTTCATTTGTTTCAATTTGCTTTGTAGAATGTATTTGACTTTCATTTTCTTTAAATATCTTTGTTTGAATGTGTTTGACTTTCATTTGATTCAATTAGCTTTGTAGAATGTATTTGACATTCATTTAATTAAAATAGCTTTGTTTGAATGTGTTTGACTTTCATTTGATTCAATTATCTTTGTTTGAATGTGCTTGACTTTAATTTAATTCAATTAGCTTTGTAGAATGAATTAGACTTTTATTTGATTTAATTAGCTTTGTTTTAATGTATTTGACTCTCATTTGATTCAAATAGCTTTGTTTGAATCTGTTTGACTTTCATTTGATTCAAATAGCTTTGTTTGAAGTGTTTGACTTTCATTTGATTCAATTAGCTTTGTAGAATGTAATTGACTTTCATTCGATTAAAATAGCTTTGTTTGAATGTGCTTGACTTTCATTTGATTCAATTAGCTTTGTTTGAATGTGTTTGACTTTCATTTGATTCAATTAGCTTTGTTGAATGTATTTGACTTTCATTTGATTCAATTAGCTTTGTTTAAATGTGTTTGTCTTTCATTTGATTCAATTAGCTTTGTAGAATGTATTTGACTTTTATTTGATTTAATTAGCTTTGTTTGAATGTATTTGACTCTCATTTGATTCAAATAGCTTTGTTTGAATGTGTTTCACTTTTATTTGATTCAATTAGCTTTGTAGAACGTATTTGACTTTCATTTGATTCAATTAGCTTTGTTTGAATGTGTTTGACTTTCATTTGATTCAATTAGCTTTTTAGAATGTATTTGACTCTCATTTGATTCAAATAGCTTTGTTTGAATGCGTTTAACTTTCATTTGATTCAATTAGTTTCGTAGAATACATTTCACTTTCATTTAATTTAAACACTTTGTTTGAATGTGTTTGACTTTCATTTGACTCATATAGCTTTATTTGATTGCGTTTGACTTTCATTTGATACAATTAGCTTTGTAGAACGTATTTGACTTTCATTTGATTCAAATAGCTTTATTTGAATGTGTTTGACTTTCATTTTATTCAATTAGCTTTGTAGAATGTATTTGACTTTCATTTGAGTCAAATAACTTTGTTTGACTGTGTTTGACTTTCATTTTCTTCAATTAGCTTTGTTTGAATGTGTTTGACTTTCATTTGATTCAATTAGCTTTGTAAAATGTATTTGACTTTCATTTGATTCAAATAGCTTTGTTTGAATGTGTTTGACTTTCAATTGATTCTATTAGCTTTGTAGAATGTATTTGACTGTCATTTGATTCAAATAGCTTTGTTTTAATGTGTTTGACTTTCATTTGATTCAAATAGCTTTGTTTGAATGTGTTTTACTTTCATTTGATTCAATTAGGTTTGTAGAATGTATTTGACTTTCATTTGATTAAAATAGCTTTGTTTGACTGTGCTTCACTTTCATTTGATTCAATTAGCTTTGTTTGAATGTGTTTGACTTTCATTTGATTCAATTAGCTTTGTTGAATGTATTTGACTCTCATTTGATTTAATTAGCTTTGTTTGAATGTGTTTGACTTTCATTTGATTCAATTAGCTTTGTAGAATTTATTTGACTCTCATTTGATTCAAATAGCTTTGTTTGAATGCGTTTCACTTTCATTTGATTCAATTAGCTTTGTAGAATACATTTCACTTTCATTTAATTTAAACAACTTTGTTTGAATGTGTTTTACTTTCATTTGACTCAAATAACTTTATTTGATTGCGTTTGACTTTCATTTGATACAATTAGCTTTGCAGAACGTATTTGACTTTCATTTGATTCAAATAGCTTTATTTGAATGTGTTTGACTTTCATTTGATTCAATTAGCTTTGTAGAATGTATTTGACTTTCATTTGAGTCAAATAACTTTGTTTGACTGTGTTTGAATTTCATTTAATTCAATTTGCTTTGTAAAATGCTTTTCACTTTCATTTGATTTATATAGCTTTGTTTGAATGTGTTTGACTTTTATTTAAATTAAAAAGTTTTTTTTGAATGTGTTTGACTTTCATTTGATTTAAAAGGCTTTGTTTTAATGTGTTTGACTTTCATTTGATGCAATTAGCTTTGTAGAATGTATTTTACTTTTTTTTTTAATTTAATTAGCTTTGTTTGAATTTATTTGACTCTCATTTGATTCAAATAGCTTTGTATGAATGTGTTTGACTTTCATTTGATTCAATTAGCTTTGTAGAATGTATTTGACTTTCATTTGATTCAAATAGCTTTATTTGAATGTGTTTGACTTTCATTTGATTCAATTAGCTTTGTAGAATGTTATTGACTTTCATTTAATACGAAATCTTTGTTTGAATATGTTTGACTTTCATTTGATTCAATTAGCTTTGTTTGAATGTGTTTGACTTTCATTTGATTCAATTAGCTTTGTAGAATGTATTTGACTTTTATTTGATTTAATTAGCTTTGTTTGAATGTATTTGACCCTCATTTGATTCAAATAGCTTTGTTTGAATGTGTTTCACTTTCATTTGATTCAATTAGCTTTGTAGAATGCATTTCACTTTCATTTTATTCAAATAGCTTTGTTTGAATGTGTTTGACTTTCATTTGATTCAAATAACTTTGTTTGACTGTGTTTGACTTTCATTTGTTTCAATTTGCTTTGTAGAATGTATTTGACTTTCATTTTCTTTAAATAGCTTTGTTTGAATGTGTTTGACTTTCATTTGATTCAATTAACTTTGTAGAAAGTATTTGACATTCATTTAATTAAAATAGCTTTGTTTGAATGTGTTTGACTTTCATTTGATTCAATTATCTTTGTTTGAATGTGTTTGACTTTCATTTGATTCAATTAGCTTTGTAGAATGTATTTGACTTTCATTTGATTCAATTAGCTTTGTAGAATGTAATTGACTTTTATTCGATTAAAATAGCTTAGTTTAAATGTGCTTGACTTTCATTTGATTCAATTAGCTTTGTTTGAATGTGTTTGACTTTCATTTGATTCAATTAGCTTTGTTTGAATGTGTTTGACTTTAATTTAATTCAATTAGCTTTGTAGAATGAATTAGACTTTTATTTGATTTAATTAGCTTTGTTTTAATGTATTTGACTCTCATTTGATTCAAATAGCTTTGTTTGAATCTGTTTGACTTTCATTTGATTCAAATAGCTTTGTTTGAATGTGTTTGACTTTCATTTGATTCAATTAGCTTTGTAGAATGTAATTGACTTTCATTCGATTAAAATAGCTTTGTTTGAATGTGCTTGACTTTCATTTGATTCAATTAGCTTTGTTTGAATGTGTTTGACTTTCATTTGATTCAATTAGCTTTGTTGAATGTATTTGACTTTCATTTGATTCAATTAGCTTTGTTTGAATGTGTTTGACTTTCATTTGATTCAATTCGCTTTGTAGAATGTATTTGACTCTCATTTTATTCAAATAGCTTTGTTTGAATGCGTTTAACTTTCATTTGATTCAATTAGTTTTGTAGAATACATTTCACTTTCATTTAATTTAAACAACTTTGTTTGAATGTTTTTAACTTTCATTTGACTCAATTAGCTTTGTAGAATGTATTTGACTATCATTTGATTCAAATAGCTTTGTTTGAATGTGTTTGACTTTCATTTGATTCAAATAGCTTTATTTGAATGTGTTTGACTTTCATTTGATTCAATTAGCTTTGTAGAATGTATTTGACTTTCATTTGAGTCAAATAACTTTGTTTGACAGTGTTTGACTTTCATTTGATTCAATTAGCTTTGTAAAATGTATTTGACTTTCATTTGATTCAAATAGCTTTGTTTGAATGTGTTTGACAATCAATTGATTCTATTAGCTTTGTAGAATCTATTCGACTGTCATTTGATTCAAATAGCTTTGTTTGAATGTGTTTAACTTTCATTTAATTCAAATAGCTTTGTTTGAATGTGTTTTACTTTCATTTGATTCAATTAGGTTTGTAGAATGTATTTTACTTTCATTTGATTAAAATAGCTTTGTTTGACTGTGCTTCACTTTCATTTGATTCAATTAGCTTTGTTTGAATGTGTTTGACTTTCATTTGATTCAATTAGCTTTGTTGAATGTATTTGACTCTCATTTGATTCAATTAGCTTTGTTTGAATGTGTTTGACTTTCATTTGATTCAATTAGCTTTGTAGAATGTATTTGACTCTCATTTGATTCAAATAGCTTTGTTTGAATGCGTTTAACTTTCATTTGATTCAATTAGTTTTGTAGATTACATTTCACTTTCATTTAATTTAAACAACTTTGTTTGAATGTGTTTGACTTTCTTTTGACTCAAATAGCTTTATTTGATTGCGTTTGACTTTCATTTGATACAATTAGCTTTGTAGAACGTATTTGACTTTCATTTGATTCAAATAGCTTTATTTGAATGTGTTTGACTTTCATTTGATTCAATTAGCTTTGTAGAATGTATTTGACTTTCATTTGAGTCAAATAACTTTGTTTAACTGTGTTTGACTTTCATTTTCTTTAATTAGCTTTGTTTGAATGTGTTTGACTTTCATTTGATTCAATTAGCTTTGTAGAATGTATTTGACTATCATTTGATTCAAATAGCTTTGTTTGAATGTGTTTGACTTTCATTTGATTCAAATAGCTTTTTTTGAATGTGTTTTACTTTCATTTGATTCAATTAGGTTTGTAGAATGTATTTGACTTTCATTTGATTAAAAATAGCTTTGTTTGACTGTGCTTCACTTTCATTTGATTCAATTAGCTTTGTTTGAATGTGTTTGACTTTCATTTGATTCAATTAGCTTTGTTGAATGTATTTGACTCTCATTTGATTCAATTAGCTTTGTTTGAATGTGTTTGACTTTAATTTAATTCAATTAGCTTTGTAGAATGTATTAGACTTTTATTTGATTTAATTAGCTTTGTTTTAATGTATTTGACTCTCATTTGATTCAAATAGCTTTGTAGAATACATTTCACTTTCATTTAATTTAAACAACTTTGTTTGAATGTGTTTGACTTTCATTTGACTCAAATAGCTTTATTTGATTGCGTTTGACTTTCATTTGATACAATTAGCTTTGTAGAACGTATTTGACTTTCATTTGATTCAAATAGCTTTATTTGAATGTGTTTGACTTTCATTTGATTCAATTAGCTTTGTAGAATGTATTTGACTTTCATTTGAGTCAAATATCTTTGTTTGACGGTGTTTGACTTTCATTTTCTTCAATTAGCTTTGTTTGAATGTGTTTGACTTTCATTTGATTCAATTAGCTTTGTAAAATGTATTTGACTTTCATTTGATTCAAATAGCTTTGTTTGAAAGTGTTTGACTTTCAATTGATTCTATTAGCTTTGTAGAATGTATTTGACTGTCATTTGATTCAAATAGCTTTGTAGAATGCTTTTCACTTTCATTTGATTTATATAGCTTTATTTGAATGTGTTTGACTTTTATTTAAATTAAAAAGCTTTTTTTGAATGTGTTTGACTTTCATTTGATTTAAAAGGCTTTGTTTGAATGTGTTTGACTTTCATTTGATGCAATTAGCTTTGTAGAATGTATTTTACTTTTTTTTTATTTAATTAGCTTTGTTTGAATTTATTTGACTCTAATTTGATTCAAATAGCTTTGTTTGAATGTGTTTGACTTTCATTTGATTCAATTAGCTTTGTAGAATGTATTTGACTTTCATTTGATTCAAATAGCTTTATTTGAATGTGTTTGACTTTCATTTGATTCAATTAGCTTTGTAGAATGTTATTGACTTTCATTTAATACGAAATCTTTGTTTGAATGTGTTTCACTTTCATTTGATTCAATTAGCTTTGTTTGAATGTGTTTGACTTTCATTTGATTCAATTAGCTTTGTAGAATGTATTTGACTTTTATTTGATTTAATTAGCTTTGTTTGAATGTATTTGACGCTCATTTGATTCAAATAGCTTTGTTTGAATGTGTTTGACTTTCATTTGATTCAATTAGCTTTGTAGAATGCATTTCACTTTCGTTTTATTCTAATAGCTTTGTTTGAATGTGTTTGACTTTCATTTGATACAATTAGCTTTGTAGAATGTATTTGACTGTCATTTGATTCATATAGCTTTATTTTAATGTGTTTGACTTTCATTTGATTCAATTAGCTTAGTAGAGTGTATTTGACTTTCATTTGATTCAAATAGCTTTGTTTGAATGTGTTTGACTTTCATTTGATTCAATTAGCTTTGTAGAATGTATTTGACTTTCACTTCATTCGAAAGCTTTGTTTGAATGTGTTTGACTTTCATTAAATTCAATTAGCTAATTTTGAATGTGTTTGACTTTAATTTAATTCAATTAGCTTTGTAGAATGTACTTGACTTCCATTAGATTCAATTAGCTTTGTTTGAATGTGTTTGACTTTTATATGATTCAATTAGCTTAGTAGAACGTATTTGACTTTCATTTGATTCAATTAGCTTTGTTTGAATGTGTTTGACTTTTATATGATTCAATTAGCTTTGTAGAATGTATTTGACTTTTATTTCATTTAATTAGCTTTGTTTGAATGTGTTTGACTTTCATTTGATTCAATTAGCTTTGTAGAATGTATTTGACTTTTATTTGATTTAATTAGCTTTGTTTGAATGTGTTTGACTTTTATTTGATTCAATTAGCTTTGTTTGAATGTGTTTGACTTTCATTTGATTCAATTAGCTTTGTAGAATGTATTTGAATGTCATTTGATTCAAATAGCTTTGTTTAAATGTGTTTGAATTTCATTTAATTCAATTTGCTTTGTAGAATGCTTTTCACTTTCATTTGATTTATATAGCTTTGTTTGAATGTGTTTGACTTTCATTTAAATTAAAAAGCTTTTTTTGAATGTGTTTGACTTTCATTTGATTTAAAAGGCTTTGTTTGAATGTGTTTGACTTTCAATTGATGCAATTAGCTTTGTAGAATGTATTTTACTTTTATTTGATTTAATTAGCTTTGTTTGAATTTATTTGACTCTCATTTGATTCAAATAGCTTTGTTTGAATGTGTTTTGACTTTCATTTGATTCAATTAGCTTTGTAGAATGTATTTGACTTTCATTTGATTCAAATAGCTTTATTTGAATGTGTTTGACTTTCATTTGATTCAATTAGCTTTGTAGAATGTTATTGACTTTCATTTAATACGAAATCTTTGTTTGAATGTGTTTGACTTTCAATTTGATTCAATTAGCTTTGTTTTAATGTGTTTTGACTTTCATTTGATTCAATTCGCTTTGTTGAATGTATTTGACTTTCAGTTTATTCAATTAGCTTTGTTTGAATGTGTTTTGACTTTCATTTTGATTCAATTAGCTTTGTAGAATGTATTTGACTTTTATTTTGATTTAATTAGCTTTGTTTGAATGTATTTGACTCTCATTTGATTCAAATAGCTTTGTTTGAATGTGTTTTGACTTTCATTTGACTCAAATAGCTTTATTTGAATTGGTTTGACTTTCATTTGAATACATATTAAGCTTTTTGGTAGAACGTTATTTTGACTTTCATTTGAATTCAGAATAGCTTTTATTTTGAAATGTTGTTATTTGAACTTTCCATTTGAATTTAATTAGCTTTTTGTATTGAATGTATTTGACTTTCATTTGATTTCAATATAGCTTTGTTTAAAATGTGTATTTGATCTTTCAATTTTGATTCAATTAGCTTTGTAGAATGTATTTTACTGTCATTTGACTTCAAATAGCTGTGTGGCAATTGATTCAATTAGCTTTGTAGAATGTTTTTACTGTCATTTGATTCAAATAGCTTTGTTTGAATGTGTTTGAATTTCATTTAATTCAATTTGCTTTGTAGAATGCATTTCACTTTCATTTGATTTATATAGCTTTGTTTGAATGTGTTCGACTTTCATTTAAATTAAAAAGCTTTTTTTGAATGTGTTTGACTTTCATTTGATTTAAAAGACCTTTTTTGAATGTGTTTGACTTTCATTTGATTCAATTAGCTTTGTAGAATGTATTTTACTTTTATTTTATTTAATTAGCTTTTGTTTGAATTTATTTGACTCTCATTTGATTCAAATAGCTTTGTTTGAATGTGTTTGACTTTCATTTCATTCAATTAGCTTTGTAGAATGTATTTGACTTTCATTTGATTCAAATAGCTTTATTTGAATGTGTTTGACTTTCATTTGATTCAATTAGCTTTGTAGAATGTATTTGACTTTCATTTGATTTGAAATCTTTGTTTGAATGTGTTTTGACTTTCATTTGATTCAATTAGCTTTGTTTGAATGTGTTTGACTTTAATTTAATTCAATTAGCTTTGTAGAATGTATTAGACTTTTATTTGATTTAATTAGCTTTGTTTGAATGTATTTGACTCTCATTTGATTCAAATAGCTTTGTTTGAATGTGTTTGACTTTCATTTGATTCAAATAGCTTTGTTTGAATGTGTTTGACTTTCATTTGATTCAATTAGGTTTTGTAGAATGTATTTGACTTCATTTGATTCAAATAGCTTTGTCTGAATGCGTTTAACTTTCATTTGATTCAATTAGCTTTGTAGAATACATTTCACTTTAATTTAATTTAAACAACTTTGTTTGAATGTGTTTGACATTCATTTGACTCAAATAGCTTTATTTGATTGCGTTTTACTTTCATTTGCTACAATTAGATTTGTAGAACGTATTTGACTTCATTTGATTCAAATAGCTTTGTTTGAATGTGTTTGACTTTCATTTGATTCAATTAGCTTTGTTGAATGTATTTGACTTTCATTTTGTCAAATAACTTTGTTTGACTGTGTTTGACTTTCATTTGTTCAATTTGCTTTGTAGAATGTATTTGACTTTTGATTCAATTAGCTTTGTTTGAATGTTTTGACTTTCATTGATTCAATAGCTTTGTTTGAATGTTTTTGACTTTCATTTGATTCAATTAGCTTTGTAGAATGTATTTGACTTTTATTTGATTTAATTAGCTTTGTTGAATGTATTTGACTTTTATTTGATTTAATTAGCTTTGTTTGAATGTATTTGACTCTCATTTGATTCAAATAGCTTTGTTTGAATGTGTTTCACTTTCATTTGATTCAATTAGCTTTGTAGAATGCATTTCACTTTCGTTTTATTCAAATAGCTTTGTTTGAATGTGTTTGACTTTCATTTGATACAATTAGCTTTGTAGAATGTATTTGACTGTCATTTGATTCAAAATAGCTTTTTTTGAACGTGTTTTAACTTTCATTTGATTCAATTAGGTTTGTAGAATGTATTTGACTTTCATTTGATTAAAATAGCTTTGTTTGAACTGTGTTGACTTTCATCTTGTCAATGTATTGACTTCAATTTATTAATAGCTTTGTTTGAATGTGTTTGACTTTCATTAAATTCAATTAGCTGATTTTGAATGTGTTTGACTTTAATTTAATTCAATTAGCTTTGTAGAATGTACTTGACTTCCATTAGATTCAATTAGCTTTGTTTGAATGTGTTTGACTTTTATATGATTCAATTAGCTTAGTATATTTGACTTTCATTTGATTCAATTAGCTTTGTTTGAATGTGTTTGACTTTTATATGATTCAATTAGCTTTGTAGAATGTATTTGACTTTTATTTCATTTAATTAGCTTTGTTTGAATGTGTTTGACTTTCATTTGATTCAATTAGCTTTGTAGAATGTATTTGACTTTTATTTGATTTAATTAGCTTTGTTTGAATGTGTTTGACTTTTATTTGATTCAATTAGCTTTGTTTGAATGTGTTGACTTTCATTTGATTCAATTAGCTTTGTAGAATGTATTTGAATGTCATTTGATTCAAATAGCTTTGTTTAAATGTGTTTGAATTTCATTTAATTCAATTTGCTTTGTAGAATGCTTTTCACTTTCATTTGATTTATATAGCTTTGTTTGAATGTGTTTGACTTTCATTTAAATTAAAAAGCTTTTTTTTGAATGTGTTTGACTTTCATTTGATTTAAAAGGCTTTTTTTGAATGTGTTTGACTTTCAATTGATGCAATTAGCTTTGTAGAATGTATTTTACTTTTATTTGATTTAATTAGCTTTGTTTGAATTTATTTGACTCTCATTTGATTCAAATAGCTTTGTTTTAATGTGTTTGACTTTCATTTGATTCAATTAGCTTTGTAGAATGTATTTGACTTTCATTTGATTCAAATAGCTTTTGAATGTGTTTGACTTTCATTTGATTCAATTAGCTTTGTAGAATGTTTTGACTTTCATTTAATACGAAATCTTTGTTTGAATGTGTTTGACTTTCATTTGATTCAATTAGCTTTGTTTGAATGTGTTTGACTTTCATTTGATTCAATTCGCTTTGTTGAATGTATTTGACTTTCAGTTTATTCAATTAGCTTTGTTAGAATGTGTTTGACTTTCATTTGATTCAATTAGCTTTGTAGAATGTATTTGACTTTTATTTGATTTAATTAGCTTTGTTTGAATGTATTTGACTCTCATTTGATTCAAATAGCTTTGTTTGAATGTGTTTCACTTCCATTTGATTCAATTAGCTTTGTAGAATGCATTTCACTTTCATTTTATTCAAATAGCTTTGTTTGAATGTGTTTGACTTTCATTTGATACAATTAGCTTTGTAGAATGTATTTGACTGACATTTGATTCAAATAGCTTTATTTCAATGTGTTTGACTTTCATTTGATTCAATTAGCTTAGTAGAGTGTATTTGACTTTCATTTGATTCAAATAGCTTTGTTTGAATGTGTTTGACTTTCATTTGATTCAATTAGCTTTGTAGAATGTATTTGACTTTCACTTCATTCGAAAGCTTTGTTTGAATGTGTTTGACTTTCATTAAATTCAATTAGCTGATTTTGAATGTGTTTGACTTTAATTTAATTCAATTAGATTTGTAGAATGTACTTGACTTCCATTAGATTCAATTAGCTTTGTTTGAATGTGTTTGACTTTTATATGATTCAATTAGCTTAGTAGAACGTATTTGACTTTCATTTGATTCAATTAGCTTTGTTGAATGTGTTTGACTTTTATATGATTCAATTAGCTTTGTAGAATGTATTTGACTTTATTTCATTTAATTAGCTTTGTTTGAATGTGTTTGACTTTCATTTGATTCAATTAGCTTTGTAGAATGTATTTGACTTTTATTTGATTTAATTAGCTTTGTTTGAATGTGTTTGACTTTTATTTGATTCAATTAGCTTTGTTTGAATGTGTTTGACTTTCATTTGATTCAATTAGCTTTGTAGAATGTATTTGAATGTCATTTGATTCAAATAGCTTTGTTTAAATGTGTTTGAATTTCATTTAATTCAATTTGCTTTGTAGAATGCTTTTCACTTTCATTTGATTTATATAGCTTTGTTTGAATGTGTTTGACTTTCATTTAAATTAAAAAGCTTTTTTTGAATGTGTTTGACTTTCATTTGATTTAAAAGGCTTTGTTTGAATGTGTTTGACTTTCAATTGATGCAATTAGCTTTGTAGAATGTATTTTACTTTTATTTGATTTAATTAGCTTTGTTTGAATTTATTTGACTCTCATTTGATTCAAATAGCTTTGTTTGAATGTGTTTGACTTTCATTTGATTCAATTAGCTTTGTAGAATGTATTTGACTTTCATTTGATTCAAATAGCTTTATTTGAATGTGTTTGACTTTCATTTGATTCAATTAGCTTTGTAGAATGTTATTGACTTTCATTTAATACGAAATCTTTGTTTGAATGTGTTTGACTTTCATTTGATTCAATTAGCTTTGTTTTAATGTGTTTGACTTTCATTTGATTCAATTCGCTTTGTTGAATGTATTTGACTTTCAGTTTATTCAATTAGCTTTGTTTGAATGTGTTTGACTTTCATTTGATTCAATTAGCTTTGTAGAATGTATTTGACTTTTATTTGATTTAATTAGCTTTGTTTGAATGTATTTGACTCTCATTTGATTCAAATAGCTTTGTTTGAATGTGTTTCACTTCCATTTGATTCAATTAGCTTTGTAGAATGCATTTCACTTTCATTTTATTCAAATAGCTTTGTTTGAATGTGTTTGACTTTCATTTGATACAATTAGCTTTGTAGAATGTATTTGACTGACATTTGATTCAAATAGCTTTATTTCAATGTGTTTGACTTTCATTTGATTCAATTAGCTTAGTAGAGTGTATTTGACTTTTCATTTGATTCAAATAGCTTTGTTTGAATGTGTTTGACTTTCATTTGATTCAATTAGCTTTGTAGAATGTATTTGACTTTCACTTCATTCGAAAGCTTTGTTTGAATGTGTTTGACTTTCATTAAATTCAATTAGCTGATTTTGAATGTGTTTGACTTTAATTTAATTCAATTAGCTTTGTAGAATGTACTTGACTTCCATTAGATTCAAATTAGCTTTGTTTGAATGTGTTTGACTTTTATATGATTCAATTAGCTTTGTAGAATGTATTTGACTTTTATTTGATTTAATTAGCTTTGTTTGAATGTGTTTGACTTTCATTTGATTCAATTTGCTTTGTAGAATTTTTTGACTTTCATTTTCTTCAAATAGCTTTGTTTGAATGTGTTTGACTTTTATTTGATTCAATTAGCTTTGTAGAATGTATTTGACATTCATTTAATTAAAAATAGCTTTGTTTGAATGTGCTCGACTTTCATTTGAATCAATTAGCTTTTTTGAATGTGTTTGACTTCATTTGATTCAATTAGCTTTGTAGAATGTATTTGACTTTCATTTGATTCAAATAGCTTTGTTTGAATGTGTTTGACTTTCAATTTATTCAATTAGCTTTGTAGAATGTGTTTGACTGTCATTTGATTCAAATAGCTTTGTTTGAATGTGTTTGAATTTCATTTAATTCAATTTGCTTTGTAGAATGCATTTCACTTTCATTGGATTTATATAGCTTTGTTTGAATGTGTTCGACTTTCATTTAAATTAAAAAGCTTTTTTTTGAATGTGTTTGACTTTCCTTTGATTTAAAAGACTTTTTTGAATGTGTTTGACTTTCATTTGATTCAATTAGCTTTGTAGAATGTATTTTACTTTTATTTTATTTAATTAGCTTTGTTTGAATTTATTTGACTCTCATTTGATTCAAATAGCTTTGTTTGAATGTGTTTGACTTTCATTTCATTCAATTAGCTTTGTAGAATGTATTTGACTTTCGTTTGATTCAAATAGCTTTATTTGAATGTGTTTGACTTTCATTTGATTCAATTAGCTTTGTAGAATGTATTTGACTTTCATTTGATTCGAAATCTTTGTTTGAATGTGTTTGACTTTCATTTGATTCAATTAGCTTTGTTTGAATGTGTTTGACTTTAATTTAATTCAATTAGCTTTGTAGAATGTATTAGACTTTTATTTGATTTAATTAGCTTTGTTTGAATGTATTTGACTCTCATTTGATTCAAATAGCTTTGTTTGAATGTGTTTGACTTTCATTTGATTCAAATAGCTTTGTTTGAATGTGTTTGACTTTCATTTGATTCAATTAGGTTTGTAGAATGTATTTGACTCTCATTTGATTCAAATAGCTTTGTCTGAATGCGTTTAACTTTCATTTGATTCAATTAGCTTTAGAATACATTTCACTTTAATTTAATTTAAACAACTTTGTTTGAATGTGTTTGACATTCATTTGACTCAAATAGCTTTATTTGATTGCGTTTTACTTTCATTTGCTACAATTAGATTTGTAGAACGTATTTGACCTTCATTTGATTCAAATAGCTTTGTTTGAATGTGTTTGACTTTCATTTGATTCAATTAGCTTTGTTGAATGTATTTGACTTTCATTTTTGTCAAATAACTTTGTTTGACTTTCATGTGTTTCAATTTGCTTTGTAGAATGTATTTGACTTTCAGTTGATTCAATTAGCTTTGTTTGAATGTATTTGACTTTCAGTTGATTCAACTAGCTTTGTTTGAATGTTTTTGACTTTCATTTGATTCAATTAGCTTTGTAGAATGTATTTGACTTTTATTTGATTTAATTAGCTTTGTTTGAATGTATTTGACTCTCATTTGATTCAAATAGCTTTGTTTGAATGTGTTTCACTTTCATTTAATTCAATTAGCTTTGTAGAATGCATTTCACTTTCATTTTATTCAAATAGCTTTGTTTGAATGTGTTTGACTTTCATTTGATACAATTAGCTTTGTAGAATGTATTTGACTGTCATTTAATTAAAATAGCTTTTTTGAATGTGCTCGACTTTCATTTGAATCAATTAGCTTTGTTTGAATGTGTTTGACTTTCATTTGATTCAATTAGCTTTGTAGAATGTATTTGACTTTCATTTGATTCAAATAGCTTTGTTGAATGTGTTTGACTTTCAATTGATTCAATTAGCTTTGTAGAATGTGTTTGACTGTCATTTGATTCAAATACCTTTGTTTGAATGTGTTTGAATTTCATTTAGATCAATTTGCTTTGTAGAATGCATTTCACTTTCATTTGATTTATATAGCTTTGTTTGAATGTGTTTGACTTTCATTTAAATTAAAAAGCTTTTTTTGAATGTGTTTGACTTTCGTTTGATTTAAAAGGCTTTGTTTGAATGTGTTTGACTTTCATTTGATTCAATTAGCTTTTTAGAATGTATTTTACTTTTATTTGATTTAATTAGCTTTGTTTGAATTTATTTGACTCTCTTTGATTCAAATAGCTTTGTTTGAATGTGTTTGACTTTCATTTGATTCAATTAGCTTTGTAGAATGTATTTCACTTT